>NW_026559156.1:0-77725 GCF_026930045.1 Uloborus diversus | reverse complement strand
GAAAATTAGTATTCATAGTAAGCAAAAAATACCAGACGGCTCTTGAAAACGCAGCTGTTATACAAACCATGACAGGGGTCTGTCCAGGATTTTTCCCAGAGTCCGTTTTTTTTTGTGAAAAATCAATTATTTTTGAAAAAAATCAAATTTTGCAAAAAAAAAAAAAAAAAAAAAAAACGAAATTTTTGAATTCTGAGATGGCGCAAACTGCATCGACACTTAAAGTTGAGTGTTTTCCCTCTTTTCTGTTGAGGATATCATTCTTGCGTGTTTTTCGAGTATTGGGTTACGGGAGTGCAGCATCGCTCTCTGGGAGATGGGCACCCCTCAAGTATCAATATTTATTTACCATTCTGCATTATGTTACATTTTTCTAGAAATGTTATATGTATAGTATTTAAAATAATTGTAACAAAGAAATTCATGCAGAGGTTTAGCATTTAACTTTTTGAACCAAGACATTGTTAAAGAGCACAGAATTTAGTTTGAAACTTATAAACTCTGTGATTTTTACAAAAATAAAAAAATATTTTATTTGTTTACCGCTTAACAAAGTGTACTAAACATTGAAAATTCGAAAAATCAGATTCCCATAGCGGATGCAAAGAGATTGCAATCCTCAAGTGAAAACATCAAAAGTATGAAAACAGCTCGTAAAATAAATATTTTTGACAAAATTGTTTTAGAATTGCATTTTAGAGTCCTATGATAAACATATCATTAATGTCTGGATTAGTGATGTAAAATACCTGGGTATTTATTTTTAGGGGTAAATACCCAGGGTATATACCCGGGTAAATACCCAAATTGGGTATATACCCGGGTATTTATTTCAAAAATTTATGTTCAACGAAAATACTTTTCTGTACGTATTCCACTATGTATATATATAACCAACCATATACAAAACAGTAAATCTTTGCTCAAAAATTGTATTTCGATCACATATTCAAAGAATGTGAAACAACTTAGCAATCTAATATGATATTCGCATTAAATGTGTTGGCTATGCCTAATCAATGTTGATATCCAAATTTCAGATATAAAAAGCCATTCTACAAAAAGTAAGAAGCTTAACTGGTTACAAAAAAGCAAACATCAATTTTTGGGCAATTCCACGGTTACTCTTGTTACATTTATAATGGTATATTTTTAGTTTTACATTCATTTTTAAGATCCTTTACGTAAAATCATCAACTTTTTTGCAAAATAATAAAGAAAAGGGCCTGCTTTTCCTTTCTATACAAGAAAAACATGATTAAATATTTTCGATTTTTTGAATGATTCATCCGAAGTATGGTTACTCTTGTTACCTAAAAAGGACATGAAGTTTGTAATGTCGTACGAAAATATTTTTTTTATCTAAACTATATAACAAAATTATGAAATTTTATGCTTTTTCAAGAGAGGAAGGATTATTTATTAAATGACAGTAATTTCAAACATTTAAATTTTTATTTAAAATTTACTAGTAGAAAAATTCTCGGTTACTCTTGTTACAAATTATTTGTTACTCTTGTTACCCATACATTATATAATGTGATTAGTAGTTTTAAAGCATATAAAGTACAAATAATATGCTTTTACTGCCGTATTTATTTAATTGCTTGGAAACAAAAATGATTTCTTGAATTAACAACAGTTGGATAACTTAGTTTTTTTACAATTTTCTCCCTTTTGTAAAGAATTTGATCAGGGACTTTAGGCCATTTCCAGTTGTTCCCTGCTGGAATCATCACATTTACAGAGTATGAGTCTTGGACTTATCTGGTTATTTCACCTGGGAAAAATTTGTTTTCATAATCAGCCAGTACCCATTCTCCGATCTTGTAATCATCATCTTCTTTTGCCTTTAGATCATAATGAGGAGTCACTATTCGGTCCTCAGGTTTTCCATTCACTACTAAAAAATAGTGTTTTTTTTATCCCCATTATTGGAAAACTATCAGCAAAAATTGATTTTAAGTCTAAAAGGTTATTCCTTTCAATAATTTGTTTGGGCTCCAGGTTTATTATGCCAATTTTTGTTGACAGACTTGCTTTGATAAAATCTGAAGCATTGCGTATCATATAACGTCGATTTTTAGTGTTAAGGTTAACACCTCATTTTGCAGCAGCTCCTATTCCACCTACTGGGCCCTTGCCATGTGATGTGGGGAAAAAGTTCCATGCAATAATAATATTTATGTTTTTCTTGGATGTTTGTAAGAAAAAATGTTTTAAGAGGACATCACATACTGGTTTTTGAATTGAGATGCAGGCTCATCAGACCACACATATGGCTTGGAAGTTTTTCCAAGATAAAGTCCACATAGGCAATCACAGTTTCTTTACTATGTGTCAAGTCATCTGACACTAGGACTAGTGGATGTATATTGCCATCATAATAAAGAGCTGATGTAAAAAGGCTAATTTGTGACTGGTCCCAGTGCGCAGCTTGGATTTTGTCCTGAAACATACACTTTGTAGTTTTCGGAAAAATCAATTTTGTATGAGTGACATACCAAATATCTTGTTTAGCTTGCTGTCTTGTGGACTTAATGACTTATAGAAACTTAATGTAGAATGCATATAGAACATATGAGGAGAATTACTATGATCTGCAAGAACATGTGTTATAGTTTGCTAGAGAGATTCTGATCTTAACTAATACTGAGTATAGTTGTTAGCATACAGAATAAGAGTTAAGATGTTTTATTGAGACTTTCTAGCATCTTGCTGTCATTGTAGTTAATAAAAGTTAGAAAAAAGTAACAAATGTAATCAATTAATTTAAATGCTTGTGGTTACTCTTGTTACAAATTTAAGTTTTAAATAAGTATTAATATTTTGTACAAAATCAAATTTTTTTATGGGCTATTAGTTGCATGCAAGTAAGCAGCATATCTATATCAGTAGTTTTGATTTTGGAGAAATATTTATTGCTCAGTATAAACTTTTATATATTTTGGTTACTCTTGTTACATTTCAAACAGAAAATTAAAAAATATATATATTTTTTAAATATACATTTTAAATAAATATTTTTTTAATGGTAACCAATAGAGAAATACCTAATTATACTGTAAAAAATAAAATCCTAACAAAACAAATAAAATTGTGTTATAAATTTTAATTTTGAAATTTGCTTTGAAATGTCTTCATTTTCGATACAAAGAAAGGATATTTTGTTCACCATTTTTTAAAAAATATAGCATCCGAATATTTAAAATGTTTCCAGTTTATTTTTCTTTGGACTTTTTACTAAAAAACGATGTATAACACATCCATGTAGTACAAAGAAAAAAAATCACCTATCATGTCCTACTTTCCATGGAATTGCCCTTTTTAAAGTCCTAGTCTTTTATAACCCAGTTTTATGTCCATGCATGACATCAAAATGTAATGAGATGCCGCTCAATTTTTTTATTTTTCTTTATTTACCTACTAGTGGTACCCGCACGGCTTTGCCCGTAATAAAAAAATTAAAAGGTCTTTTGGTTCGCCTGTATATTTATAAATAATGCATGGTGAATTTTCTCGCCAATTGGCTTGTGCCCATGTTACGGTTCCACGCTATGATAATTTCGTAATTTACTCGTCCATCTTATGATATTTTTGTTGTTAAAATTTTAATAGAAAAAGAACCACATCGAATTTTCGAAAAATCGCTTCGAGGTGCACACCCCCTCGCTACAAACTAACTTTGTGCCAAATTTCATGAAAATCGGCCGAACGGTCTAGGCGCTATGCGCGTCACAGAGATCCAGACATCCTCCGGGCAGAGAGACTTTCAGCTTTATTATTAACACCCGCACGGCTTCGCCCGTAATAGAAAAATTAAAGGTCTTTTGGTTCACTTGTATATTTACAAATAATGTATGGTGAATTTTCTCGCCAATTGGCTTGTACCGACGTTACAGTTCCACGTTATGATAATTTCGTATCTCACCCATTGGCTTGCGCCCATGGTACGATTCCACGTTATGATAATTTCGTAATTTATGATAGTTTGTTTTTTCTTAAAATTGGAATAGAAAAAGAACAAAATCGAATTTTCGAAAAATCGCTTCGAGGTGCACACCCCCATGCTATATACTAACTTTGTGCCAAATTTCATGAAAATCGGCCGAACGGTTTAGGCGCTATGCGCGTTACAGACATCCTACAGACATCCTACAGACATCCTCCGGACAGAGAGACTTTCTGCTTTATTATTAGTAACTAGTGGCACCCGCACGGCTTCGCCCGTAATAGAAAAATTAAAGGTCTTTTGGTTCGCTTGTATATTTACAAATGATGTATGGTGAATTTTCTCGCCAATTGGCTTGTACCAACGTTACAGTTCCACGTTATGATAATTTCGTATCTCGCCAATTGGCTTGTGCCCATGTTACGATTCCACGTTATGATAATTTCGTAATTTATGATAGTTTTTTTTTCTTAAAATTTGAATAAAAAAAGAACCACATCGAATTTTCGAAAAATCGCTTCGAGGTGCACACCCCCATGCTACATACTAACTTTGTGCCAAATTTCATGAAAATCGGCCGAACGGTTTAAGCGCTATGCGCGTCACAGACATCCTACGGACATCCTACAGACATCCTACAGACATCCTACAGACATCCTCCGGACAGAGAGACTTACTGCTTTATTATTAGTAAAGATATCCAATATGCAGAAATTTCCTCCAAACCTAGTTCAAGTGTTTGGGTGTATTCTGCAGATAACGTATCAGTCCTTAGTTCGCTTAATTCATTTTGATATTTTGACTTTCACTTCATATTGTATTTCAAGCATATGCATTGAGTGTGAGAAAAAATAGAGACGTTACAGCTAATATGCTTTAATTTAAAGAGCAAAATAATTTTAAAAATAAATGCAATACAACATAAATGTTAGCATAAAAATACTTGATTGTTCCTTTTTCAGTAAAATGTGTTTAAAGATGTTTTACGGTTTATGTTTTTTAAAAAGAAAATCATCACCTTTTGATATCACCTATTTTTTTTTTTTTTTGCAAAATGCCCAGTTACTAGGGAATTTACCCTGCCTTTGGATAAATACCCAAAAAAATATTAACCTTCCCACCCTACATTACTATTTGGGTGTATTAAAAATAATTTGAATAAATTTTCATCATGAAGTACCGAGGAGAAAATGCAAATGAGCAAGGCAACAGAAAACAATATTTTGATTTTTTTTTTGAGCAATCACGATTGCTTATTGTTCTCATTTGACCGTCTTTGGTGTCTGTGCCTTTTTCAGCTCCCACCGTCACCTGCAGGTGCGACTCCGTCCCCCGGTAGCTGCTCCTAGTCGGTGCCGTCCTACACACATGCACGCTCATACACTACGCACTCACATACGCCAACGTGCATACACACAGGTCTACGCACACACAAAAACCTACACATACACAACTAATACACACGTCTCCGTTCAAGAGGAGAGGTAGACTTGGAGGGATAGGAGCCGTGACTAGAAACAAGTGCGTAGGGTAGTAACCAATGGGCAGACTTAGATAAAATGAAAAGCTTTCTGCAAACACAAATCCTAACTGGAAAATTTTCTGCAAATAATTATTTTGCCTAATTCACCCTTGTGAATAAAGAATTAAATTTATATTCAAATATGAAAGAGACAAAAAAAAAAGTGCTTTAAATCATTTAATTTTTTTACAATAACATACAGTTCTTATTTTTCACCAACTGAAGAAAACTGCCAAAATCATTAATTTTTTGACACATGTGCTTTAAAAGGCTTTTGGAGAAAGGTTTTACCAGAAATAAACTAGGATTTTTTTCTTTAAAATTCTCTTTAAAAAAATTATTATTTTTTCATTAACAGTTTGAAAAAAATTCTGCAGACCCAAAAATTTTCTGCAAACGCCGTTCGCGCGTTCGTCTGTATTATGCAAGACTGCCAATGGGTAGGGTCTTGTCGCAACTTGTGATTGCGAAAAACATAATTTGAATTCAAAATTCCAGAATTCAAATTAATTTTTATGTATTATTATTTATTTTTTTTTTTGCTTATTAATGTGAAAACTGTTTCTATATTTGCCTGGTTATCACTTATAAAATAAATAAATAACATCATAGTCTTAATAGATTCTCAGTTTATTCTTTCAAACATCCCTCATGCTTCCTTTTTTTTCCCTTTTGGATATGACTAACCTAGATTGTGATTTTGAAATCCTGAAGTTCATCATTGAATTATTTATACTTCTTCAATTATGACATTGAAAAGAAGATTTCAAATTATGTTTTTCGCAATCACAAGTTGCGACAAGACCCTACCCATTGGTTACTACCCTACTCACTTGTTTCTAGTCACGGCTCCTGTCCCTCCAAGTCGACCTCTCCTCTTGAATGGAGACGTGTGTATTAGTTGTGTATGTGTAGGTTTTTGTGTGTGCGTAGACCTGTGTGTATGTACATTGGCGTGTGTGTATGTGTGTGAGTGCGTAGTGTATGAGCGTGCATGTGTGTTAATGTGAAAACTGTTTCTATATTTGCCTGGTTATCACTTAAACAGCAATAAAATAAATAAATAACATCATAGTCTTAATAATTTCTCAGTTTATTCTTTCAAACATCCCTCATGCTTCCTTTTTTTTCCCTTTTGGATATGACTAACCTAGATTGTGATTTTGAAATCCTGAAGTTCATCATTGAATTATTTATACTTCTTCAATTATAACATTGAAAAGAAAGGTTCTTTGGTTTACGATAGGTTTCTTTCATAATTTCATCAAATCTTTCAATAAAAATTATTATAAACTGTGTTTTACATATATATGTATCCAGTAGCGGATCCATCCGATTGTTTTGGGAGGGGCCATCTGAAATTTTTGAACTCCCCAAGGTCGAATTTAGCTCCATGCAGCCCCTAGGCAAAATTGAAATCTGCCGCCCCCCCCCCCTAAAAGAAGCAAAATATCCTTGACTCAAAAAACGTAAAAAAGTGTTCCTCAGATTCAAACTGTCAAACTTATGAAGGAATGTTGGCGTTTTACATTCTGAGGCGTCACGATGAAATGATCACAGTGATCTCCCACAAAAATTTTTATTCAGCAAGTTTTACTGACGATTCGGCAAATACCATGATTGAAAAGCATTTGACTTTCATAAGATGTGTGAAAGTAATCATTATTAAATTACAAGAAAAAATTGTCTCCGTGGAAAATGAAAGAATGCTAATATTTTACTTTCAAGAATAACAATTTAATTCAAAAAATGTGTATTATAATAGCAAATTTGCCGCCCCTGAAAAGTTTGCCGCCCTAAGCAGCTGCCTACTCTGCCTATTGGGAAATTGGGCCCTGATAACTCAACAGAAATTTTATTAAAATGAAGTTTTAAAAACTCAATTTTCAGGGTATCGAGGCATTAGGTGAGGGGGGTGGATTTAGGAATCTCCCTCGAAAATGTTTCAAAATTTAAATTTCCGAGTAATTTTTGAACATTAGGAAACTAAAAATGCATTTTGTCTATTTTTGATGATGTACGGAGAAAGGTCAGGTTTCGGGCGCTGCCCCCAAAATACTTCTTGAAAATAAAGCTTAGAAACCAAAATATTTCGTCATTATACATTGAGGAGTTAGAAGAGGAGGGGTGCTGTTTTAGCTCTTCAGCTGTCCAGCCTAAAAATGCACCTTTAGGTAATGTTTGCTTCCATTAAAGGAAGTGTGTAGGTGCTTAGAATCCTTCCTTCCTGGAAATATTTTGCCATTGAGGCTCTAAAAATTCGATTTTTAACTATATTTATACATATTTTAGAAAGGGATGGAAGATTCGTCAGCTCCTCCAAAAAAAAAACCTTTTAAAGCTATCATCACGATATAAACTAGGGAGGGAGGGGGGTCCTATCAAAACTTGTTTGTAATTGAAGTCCCCAAAAAATTCATTTAAGTTGCTTTTAAGCAAGTTAAGTGATGAGGGCTGCATAAGCTAGTTTCCATTGACATTTTTTCCAAATAAAAGACTTAAAATGCAATGTTTTGCTACAGATCAAGGCATTTGTGAAAGGGCATGGGAAAAGGGGGGTTCTCCTCCTAGTTTCGAAATTAAAGCCATAAAAACGAAAATTTAGGCCTTCTTTGGTCTTGTGAACAATAGGTATACTCGGAGAAACGCAGCATTTAGAGATCGTCCAAGTGTCTGTATTTGGAATCAAGAAATGATGTAAAAGATGGAGAAACATTTTGGAAAAAAAAGTTTTGTTTTGAGGATAGGGATATAATTTATCCCCCAATTAAGGCCTATACTTCTTTTTCAGTAAAATACATGTGTTAAATTTCGTTATCTTTTCATAATATGTTTTTCTTTTTTTTTCCTTAAAAAGATTCCTACAATCACAAGGCTTTGGGAGGGGCCATGGCCCCCCTCTAGATCCGCCCCTGTATGTATCAGTTTTACCAATTATTTCATATATAGATTTAAAAAAAAAAGAAACCATTCACTTTTTGCATTTTTTGTAAAATACCCAGTTTTTGGGTATTTACCCAGGCCTTGGGTAAATACCTTGGGTAAATACCCAAAAAATATTTACCTACCCACTGGGTATTTACCCGATTCACATCACTAGTCTGGATACAGTTGAATCAAAAAATAAATAAATAAATAAAAATAAATAAATAAAATAAAAAATGAACCTTTGATTCAGCATTTAAATTTTTGACTTATAAAAGGAAATGGAATTCCGCTTTAAAAACTTAAAATAAGCGTTGTTGTAAAAATAAAGAGACTTCATTTATTTGCATCCTAATAAAGCGAAGTTAGCTTGAAAAAAGAATAAAATATGATTCTCATATCCAGTGTAAAAATATTGCGCTTTTCAAAATGTAGACATATAAAGATAAAAACGAGAAATAAAAGAGTTTATTTCAAATTAAATATCCTTTTTAGCATCGAAAAACCAAACCCATATAACTTTCTCTCCAAAATAACAATTAAACATCGCCCCGCCAGACGCTAAGTGGCGATAAACAGTTAAACATTGCTCCCACCAGACGCTAAGTGGCGTTAAGTTTAATAATGGTAACCCTATATGAAGCGATCACATTTACCTCCTATCCCTACTATCCTTTGTTCTAAGTTAATTTTGCTGTATATTATTGTTTATTAAATCATGAGCGGGGAGAAAAGTGCTTACTGAAAGTTAACGTTTTTTTAGAGAAGTTTACAACACCGCTGCATAAAACAAACAAGCAAAATTATAAACCAAACTCACTTTCAGCTGTTAATTTCTTTCAAAGAAACCAACAACAAGCATTTTATTTATTTGGTCTTAGTTGTTATTTATCGCTTGCAGGAGCATCACAAGAGTGCCATTTTTTTTTCTTTTGAAAAATTAGCAGATTTTGTATAAGTTGATCCCTCTAATTTAACTTTAAAAAAGATTCCAAACATTATCTCGTTATTTTGATTTGAGATTTGCTCTTCCAAAAAACAATTTGTGAAAGATCCGTTTTTGTTTATCAGAATTTTGTGAAGGGTCCGTTTTGGTTGGTCGGGATTTTGTGAAAGTTCCGTTTTGGTTGATCGGATTTTTGTGAAGGTCCGTTAACGGACCCAAATTTCCTCTGGCCAAACCCCTGCATGAAGCTAGCAGAAGTGCAGGATAATTCATTTTCTTTTGATTGTGAAACATATTTATTTGTGAATGACTGTTTGTTATATGAGTGCTTTAATATTCATTGCTGATAAAACTCACTCTGAAGTGCTATTTTATAGATATATCCTTAATATTAGTTTCAAAATTTGTGAAATGATCTATATAACGCAAAAACCTGTATAGCACAAAAGGTGTGGTCCCAAGTTGTGCGTTATAACGGTCTTCTACTGTATTACTATTTCATGTGATCCTACTCAAGAAGTAGTTTTTCCTAATTTCCAGGTTAGCCTGAGATTTGAATAGCTTAAAACAATATCCCCTTGTCTTGCATTCCATGAGAAAATTCAACCTGTTAACATCTTTCATTTTGATTAATTTAAACAACTGAATCATGTCCCTCTGGCTCTCCTTTCCTCCAGGCTATACATATTAAGTCTAAATCATCATAGTCTAAATCTGAAAGTTCTTACCCTTCTTCGAACCCTTTCCAATGCAGAAATATCTTTCCTTAGATAAGGAGACCAAAACCGAATAGCAAACTCCAGAGATGAGGTCTTACTAAACTACTATATAACAGCAGAAGAACCTTCTTAGATTTGTTTGAAATAGATCTATTGATAAACCCAAGCATTCTGTTGGCTTTGTTACTTGCAATGCTGCACTGTTGACTGAACTTGAAATCCTGATTTATTAGGATACCCAGATTAATAACGTTTTCTGCATGACTAATGACCGAACCCTGTAAATAATAACTTGTATGCTTGCTACTGATTGTTTGTAAAAATTTTGATAAAAACTAATATATTTGTTATGGACGTAATAAAGAAGTGTTACTGACGTAATGTCTCTGATACACGAATTGCACAAAGAAAATAAAAGCATAATAAGAATTTTTGTAATGACTAACATTGGTAAAGTATTTTTCCCCTAAATCTGTGACAGGCCCTTTAAGTACTTTTATAATTTGAGAATTTTCGATGGTTAGCACATTCTATATCACTGACCAAACTTGCACGCAAAATTTAATGATGATCGGTGGAACAGTTAAAGCGTGAAAGAATTAGAAACAAAGAAAGTCGTTTTCGCATTTATAATATAAGTAAGGATTATTGCTTTTTTCCAATCTTAGGATATTTCACAGCTTGTCTGGTACATGTTAAATAGATAAAGTAGTCTTTCTTGTAGTAAGGTTTCTCCATACTTAAGAAACTTAGCATTTATGCTATCTGAACTTACGACCTTTCTGTTTTTAGCACTTCCTATAGCTCGCTCAATTCGATGTTGTCTATAGAGTTAACAACACTTTGCTAATATCAAATTCCTCAGGTGTGGCAGGATTAAATCAGAAAGCTTTGAAGTGTTCAATCCATTCCTTCCTTTTTATAACATTGATGTTTGCATCATCTTTATTTAATTTTCTAATAAGTTTATTGGCCAATATCTGTCTACTATGTATGTCATTCTCTGTTACTAATGAATCTACTCCAAGATTCTTAATTAGCCTGACGAATTATACTTTTCCTTGAGTTTCTTTTCTCTTTATATACTTCTCTTGTTTCATCTGTATTTTTCTGTAGGTAGTTGTTGAAGGCAATTTGTTTTTTTTAAACAGTTTTTTTAATATTGCTGTTCCAAATACTTGGTCCTTTTTTCCTAAAGCTCAGTTTTTTCTTTCCTGAGGCTTCATATGCAGCCTTTCCTATCATGGATTTTATGCAGTTACATTCATCATTGATCATTTCTTTAACACCTTCGTCTGTTAATAGTTGGTGTAAACGTTCTTGTATAGTTTCCTAATGCTCTCCTGACATTAAATTTTATACCTAACGTAGAAAAACATTTGCTAAAAATGTTAAAGACCACATTGTAAAACTTTAAATAAGATGATAAATCTTGGAAATAAGGATCTGTGCAAAACTTTTTGAGAAGAAAATAGATGTTTTTTGCTCTTTTATGTTGTGTTGGTGTACCTGTGTGTTTAAAAAAAAATTGTTAGTAGTGTCTTGAAGTTCATTTTTCGGTATCTCCTAGGTTCCTAGTTCTTCCTGATATCGTGAGTCAACTGTATAATCAAGTTTCCCTCATGAATACTGTTAACAGATTGCTGTAAGTAGTTTTAAAAAAAAAAATATGCTACTTACTTGTGGTATATAGTTTGTAGTAACTAAAGCACTTTGACTTTTAGCTATTTCATGCATCCTTTTAATGCAGAATTTTCAAAATTTTTAAACTCCTCCCCCCCTCCTTAGTTCATTAAGATATATTAATCTGCCCCCACAATTTATCTTTATCCATTTTATTTCGTACATGCTCTCCTGATGTTACAATTTGGGTTAGAGAAACAATAAGGGAGACTGGGGATACTTGATCCCCACTTTAGTTTTCAATTTTTTTCTCTGCTACAAACTATCATTTTTTTTTTTTTAAAGTACTTGAACAAAGGTAATTTTTTCCTCTATGTGACAATATTTTTTTTTTTTTTGGTTGGAAAAAAACAGATGGTTTTGGTAGAAAAATGTTTTTAATAATTTCATAAAGGGATCATGTATCCCCACATCAAGGGATACATGATCCCTTCATGGGAGATTCTTGATCCCACTGAGAAAATACATAGAATTTCATTAGATCAGTAATTTATTTATGTATTTTAGTTTTTAACATAGTGTTTCTAAAAACTAACACTATTTCTAATTTTCTTTATTAGATTATAATAATGTGAACACAAAATAACATTGTTTTAAATTCCACTAGGACATTTGTAAAAAAAAAAAGTACACAGCTTTAATGAACGTATGATGCTTTTGATCAGTTCCTTATCCTCCAATACAGTTGTGAAAAAAATATATTTTATAAATAAAACTAATAATTTTTTTAAAGTAGTGTAATGAAGCTAAAATTAAACAAATAAAAAATAGAATGACAAGCTCAAAATTCAACTTATTTGCTTCTTGTCTTGCAGTAATAAAATTAAGAGTTTTATCAATTGAATTAAATTTTAAAAAGATGGAAGAAAAATGTAAGTATCATTGTATTTATAAAAAAGAAAGAAAGCCTAGCATATGTTTTCAAAACCGGAAAAGTCAAATGCAAACAATTTGTTGTTGTTCTTAAAGTTCCACTCACCCCAACTGGATGTGTGCAGCTTAACACATTTTGTCAATTTTTCACGAAAATTAGATTGATTAAGCATATTACCTTTTTGCTTTAGAAAACTTATTTCAAACTCTAGAAATCCAACTTTGCATTCTATCTGCTAATGGGTCTACATAATGGGCAACTCACTTTTTTGTTGTAAATCTAACAATAGCAAAATCTTTTTTTTATTCAAACAAGGATTTTACATCTACAGTCGTGTACCGACTTACGCGAGGGATGCGTTCCAAGACTCCTCGCATTAAGTCAAAATTTCGCGTTGTGGAAAAATATATGCATACAAATTTTTTAAAACATACCAAATACTTATTAACACCACTCAAGCCGCTTTAAAGCATTCCTTAACCATACACTACAGTTTCTTGCATAAAGAACTGAACTTTTACTGTATTTAAAAAATAAAAAAACTGTTATCAACATGAAATACTTTAATATAAACAAAATAAATGACCAATGGGAATGAAAGACGTAAAATTAAAATGAAAAACTATAATAGTACAGTAGATACAGTAACAATTTTTAAGAGTTAATGAAGATAGTGATGATTTATGCTCCATGATCAGATCGTTATTATTCTCTCTTATCTAATTCTACATTTTTAAATACGTTTGCTTCACCTTTACAATATTTCAATTTGTTGCAACATCTCCTCTTCCTTGTCCCATTATTAATCCACAATACAAGAGCAGCTTCCATTTTCATAATATTTACTTTGCTAGACTGCTCTGCAAGCTTCAATATTGAAACTAAGTTCTGAACTTTTAGGGATATCTTTTAGTTTTGACTTTTGATTGTACGTATGGAAGATTCACTAATACTTATTGTAGCTCTACTGTCGAAAATTTGTAGTTGTTCAAGCATATGAAGAATTTTAGCGTTTTTTAGAGAAACTCTTTTTCTTCCAATCTTCAAACTTTAAATGAAGGTGACACTAAGGTGCCATTTTATTTCAACAACTTTTATATTTAGAATGAAAAAATAAATAAATGAAAGATGCTAAGAGATTATTTGATACACTAGACTAGGTTGGTTTGGGAACTTTTGCAGTCAGTGATGCTGAAAGAGAGGCAATAACATTCACAAAATCAATTTTTAGTCGTCAATAACGAAGCTGATACTTCCTTCCAAAAAAATTCGTGTTGTGTGGCAAAAAATTCGCGTTAACTCTAAAATTCCTTACTTGTGAAAAATTCGCGTTATAGCCATTTTGCATAAGTTGAATCGCGTTGTAGTGGGAGTGGACTGTATGTCGACTTGTTCAAGCTCATTTGGCTGATCAGAACATAATTCATAAGTGGAATTAGTTTATGTTTAGATGTTTGAGGTGTTATGTGGGTTACAAGTGCGAACTGATATTTTAATTTTTTAGCATATTTACTGCAGTGATTGTTTGAATATATCACTCATACTATCATAAGTTTTATTATGTTAACATGGTTTGAATATTTAATGTTAATGTCAACTAAGTAAACAACAGTTATATTGTTTTCATTGTGTTTATATTGTCATATGGATACTATCCCTAAGATCAAGTATCCCTCTAAACAAAGGGATCATGTATCCTTAATATGTGATTTTTAGAAACATACTTGTTCTATTATTAACAATCGGTGGCAATTCACTAAAAATATGTATCAATTATTAAAGACTGTCTATACTTTAACATTACACTTCGGTATTTTTTTTAAGTTGTATATAACGAATAATGTAAACATCAGAATGCATGCCTAAAAAAAGTTTCCCTTGAAGCATTCAGCCAATCATTTCTTGAGCTAAAACAAGATAGCTGAAAAAAAAACAAAGTGTTACCAGTTTTTATGTACAAGTATAACTTTAACATAATTGTCAGTTTCAAATCTCTATTTAATGAGTTTGGTACATTTTTTGCTATGGGATCATGTATTCCCAGGGATCAAGTATCCCCAGTCTCTCTACTGTATTTTGTATGAGATAGTTTTTATTTACTAAAACATATTTATTTACAACCACAGGCAGCTCATACAAGAGGTAAGGGGGGTAATGCCCTTTCTAAAATAAAAGGGCATTCCCCCCTCCCCACCTTTTCTAAGCTCAAAGTTAAATAATCAATTAGAAATTGAGTCTTTGGATCCTTTGATATGTTTAAAGAACAACAGTTGTTTTAATCTGTGTGTGTTTAATATTGCTCTCCTGTTACTTCATAAAAATTATGATTTTACTTGGAATTAAAGGGGAGGTGCACGGGTGTTTGTGATCTGAAAATTTTGGGTTGCTGTTTCCAAAAATTTTGGACTAACTACACATTCTAAAACTGAAAAATATTTTTTTTTTAAATTGAAGAAAGCATTCAAAATGGTTTTTTCAATGATTTTTGTATGCATATTTAAAGAGTTTTATGGGGAAGGGGGGGGGGGAGTCGAGCTTTGCCATAGTTTCTGAAACATTTTACTTCAATCCACTTGCACCCCTGGGGTGCTGTCTACTGTGGCCGCTCTCTCCCGAATTTTGAAAAAGGTTATTTAATCAATAATCCCGATTAAATCCAAAAGTTCACCCTAATTTTTTGAGAAAAAATAAAAGAGTATGTTAAAGGAATCACCCACCTACCTTCCCCACACGTATTTTGACACTCCCCTCCCATACACACTTTTTTGGTGCACCTGTTGCCTATGTTTACAACTATATTGTATAATGAAAAATAAGTAATTGATAATTTTACTACTTCCAATACATTGTTCAAAATTGTAGAAAGAAGCTGTTAAAAGAAGCTGTTAAACAACTTTAATGCAATGAGTGGGCTTGTTTTAGGGGGAATGCAAATTTTGTCAATCTGTAAAGACATTGAAAAGGTATCAGTTTTTAGTGCAGATTTTCAAGCCTGAATGAAGTTGCGATGACGTTTTGCAGATTCTTCTTTTCCCTCAGCAATTTGTTTTTGTTATATTCAAAAATAATATTTTGGGAACAGCTGTGCCCCCTTGCAATTATTTCATGTTGAATGAACAGCATCTAAAGCTGCATTGCAGGAGGCTTTAGAGAAGGTTGGGAAAAATAGCTTCCATGAGTGCTTCCAAAAGTTATATGAAAGTTGGCAGAAGTGCATAGTTGCTCAAAGTGACTATTTTGAAGGTGGATGTGCTTCGGTAATGTGAGCTATTCAGGGTAAAAGGTTTTATACACATTGTCCCCGAACTTTTGGACCGTACTACTTATATTCAGCTAACTTTTTTATAGCAGAAGAAAAACAACTTGTTTAAAATCTCACATTTTTCCAAAAATAACAATAAAATAAAAAACTGGTTTAGCAATTTATAAAAATGCAGCTAACTTTTTCATAACAAGTGAAAAACAATTTCCTGTTTACTCTTTAAAAAAATTATTTAGCAGTTGATAAAAACTGCACCCTACTCAAAATCAACTGCTTAATAATGATTGGGCTAATCTAGATTCATTATTTACGTTTTGAACTGCAAAATCTACTGACAGTAAAAAATAAACACTTATTTAATATTCTTTTACGCATATTTCTAAGAAAAAAAAACTGCATATTTTTCTAAGTATTTAGCATTTTTTAAATTTTGTAAAAAAATAAAACAATTAAACTTGATTTAATTGATAAAAAATCGATTTTTCCGGAAAGGACCCAGATTTTTTTTTTTTCCCATGGTGTCCAAATTTTTTGAAATTTTACATCTTTACTCTCAACTTAAAATGTTATCTGTTCAAATTTTGCCTGTTAATTTATGTAGAGTGCATGGAACAATTTTCTTTCATAGTAAAACATAAATGAAAAACAGATACAAGTTGAGATTTTTAATTTTCCTATTTACATTTGTATTTTTTCCTCTACAGATGCATTCTACTGCTAGTTGTTCCTGCTGGAATCCTTGAAGGAGGTTGCTGAATTTAGCCCTTCATTAGTTACAATGGACACCATGTTGATACTTAACGATACTTTGAGTAAAAGTGATGTTGATTTCTGTGAAACCAGAACGCACAAATTCATCCTTAGGTTTCCCTTTGCAACTGTGCTGAAAATGATTGGCATTAATCTTTTATCATTTGGTGTAGAGCTTTGCTCAAGTGCAGGCTTTATTTTTATCCCACCAATGCTTTTAAAGAATGGCTTTTCTGATTCAATGCTAACTATATTATTGGGCATTGGACCATTTCTTTCCTTAATGACAGTTCCTCTGATAGGGCATTATAGTGATAAGTGCCAAAGCCGTTTTGGTCGAAGACGTCCATTCATGTTTGCCCTAAGCTCCTTGATGATTATGTCGTTGGTTATGATTGCTTTAAATAGTAAAATCTTCAATAGTTTTTGCTTCTTTGTAACCCCTAACACTACTTTGGCTCTGGGAGTTGTACTTTTAGATTTTTCTAGTCAGGCCCTTTTAAATCCATGTAAGGCTTTAATTCCTGACATATTTCATTCATCAGAAGAACAGAATGCAGCTTTCACAGTGTATTCTGTTATGCTTTCAACAGGTGGCATTGTTGGTTATTTAATTACATCTATTAATTGGGTTACTGAAAAAGGATTTTATTCCAATGATCAAGAGAAGATTATTTTTGGCATATTGTCTTTGTTTCAATTTGTTTTGATGGTGATAAATTTGCATTTTGCGAAAGAGGAAAAGTATGATGTCCAGATATTGTCATGTGCAAGCAACGAAACTGTAGATAAACACTGTAACGGCTCTATGAATGAAGCAGAGAAGCGTATGGGCATTAAAACAAATATCAAATGCTTGGAACCAGTGACAAATGCATTGGAATCTTGCAAGTGCAGTGTGAAAATACCTTGTTGCAGTGCAAATAACATGAATTGGTTTAAGTTTTTGGTTTTATCATGTAAAAGAATTAAGTTTTTGATCAAAAGAATGTTTTATATCTTCCTTGTACTTCCCCTCCATATCATGGTGCAATGTTCTAAAAATTTCTTCAACATGCCACCTATTCTTGTTCGCTTGTTTCTTACTTGTCTGTTAGGCTGGATGGGAATTATGTGCCATGATATGTACTATTCTGATTATGTTGGTCAGGTGAGTAATTTTTTTCCAACTACTCAAATATATTATAGTGAAAATAATGACAAACTACCACACATCCAGCATTTGTATTCTTACTTAACTTACTGATATTGCGATTATGTTTATGATTCTTGTGATATTATACAGTGTGTCTGAGAAGCCCCCAAGCCCCTGTATGTATGTTAATACAGTCAAACCCCGCTATAACGAACCCTCAACGGACCGACTTGAGAGATCGCTATAACCGGGGGTTCGCTACATCCGATTTTCCAAAAAATAGTCGAAATTCGGTAATATTTTACAATAATAATCATCATAATTGCACAATGACTTAATTAGTATAGTTAGGGTAATAAAATGAAGTTTTAGAAATAACTAGTAACTATATTTTACTCAATAATAAGCAAATTAAAATTTTACCTTTTTTTTTATTTATCAGTAGCATAGAAGAAAGACGTTATTTTCGGTTGAAAATTTTTGGATTTTATATACATATCATCAATTTTTTTCTCAACTACTGCAAAAGAATCCGCAATATGTTTGTCAATGTTTTCAGTCGCAAAAAAATTGTTCAAAATATTTGCAGCTGCTTTTGCAGCAGAAATGGACCCCAGATTTTTTGTTTGATTTATAAACTAGAGAGAGTTTTTTCACGTTCTTAAAGCACCTGGATTTATTCGATTTTCCAATAACCATTAACTTTCGTTTTTCAGAGCCAGTCATGTTAGCACAAATAAGGGGTTATCCGTGTGTTGGAGTGTTTTCCGCCGACACATTTTTCACCTTTTAACTTCAATGTTTGATTTGGAGTCAGCTTATAAAATAAGCCCGCTTCGTCGGTTAAAAATATCCTTTTCGTCGTAATCTCGAATGATGTCTGGCCACACATTTTGCATCCAATCCTTCACATCAGAAGAGCACACACTTGCAGCTTCACCCACAACTTTTCCACTCGTTATGTTGTGCCGTTTCTTAAATCTATTCAACCACCCATTAGAACAGACAAACCTTTTTTCATTAAAATGTTCGGCAAATTCATTTGCCTTTGCCTGCAGAATGGCTCCCGTTATCGGTACATTTCTGTTCCTCTGCAGAGTGAACCACTTAAATAACGCTTCGTCTACATTTTCCCTTTCTGCTTTTCGCATTTTTTTACAGCCGTTTATGTTTCTTTCATAGGCAGAAACAATTGCATCGCGGTTCTTCCAAATAGTGGCTACAGTAGATTTTGAGAGCGAAAATTTTTTGCAAAGTGAGGATTGGGTTTCGCCACTTTCTAATTTGCGAATTAATTGCACATTTTCTTCAACAGAAAATGCTTTGCCTTTATTTCCGCTGGCCATGATGATTTCTACCTAGTTCACACGATTATCCGCAGTGGAAATTAAACTAAAAATCAGAGCAAACGCTCGAGTAACCAATAATCTCGTCCTCTGACTAAAACCAGTTGAGAAAATTGAGGGAGCTTGAAAATCGGCTCGCCCCCCCCCCCCCCCCTCCCCGAAGCAGCAGCTGCTCTTGCAAGGAACAATAAAGGAGGAATGTGGTTTGGACTAGAGATTTCCTACAAAAAGGGTTGAGCATTGTAGAAGATGGAGTTTGCTGAGAGCACAATTGCTAATGAATTTCATTGGGGCATGTGCGAAGAAGAACTTGGAAAAATCAGACATTTTAGGATCGTTATAGCCGATTTTTTCGTGTTTCTGGATCGTTATAAGCATATGGAATTGTATTAATGACATAGGGCTTCAGTTCGGACCAACTAAAAGGTTCGCTACAACCGGGAGATCGCTATATCCCGGGTTTGCTATAGAGGGGTTCGACTGTATATTATTATTCAGTACATTCCTGCAGTATTAATTGAAAAGTGGAGTGCTTACAAGAATAAAAAAAATATATTATTGATTTAGTAGATTGGTATGTGCTCCATTCTGTTTTGCACACAGAGCTCTATGCATTTCCATGTCTTCCTTCATATGTTATGGAGCATCACAAAAGTTACGTTTTGAAAAGCACACGAAGCTCTATGCATTTCCATGTCTTCCTTGATATGTTATGGAGCATCACAAAAGTTACGTTTTGAAAGACTTCCCCCACAGTTTTGTTCAATCCTTTATTTGTCCTGTATAGAGATGAAAATAGTTGGAAAAAACGGAAAATTTCCGAAAAAAACGTTTTTTTTCCAAAGGGGATTATTTCCACTCTGGAAAAATTGAAAAAATGATTTTTTTCAACTTTTCATGTAGTTTTAATTGAAATTTTCAGCAAAAAGTAATTAGAAATTTTTCATCCTTGAATTCTGATGCAATTTCCTCCCCCACCCTCTCCTTGTATGTTGAAATACTGTCGAACTTTGATAATGCGAGTTGTTGTATGATAATATAATTTGCATATACAGTAGAAGACCATTATAACGCACACTTTGTGGCCAGAGTTTTTGTGTTATACAGGTTTTGGCGCTATAAGGGTCATTTCACAAATTTTTAAACTAATATTCAAAATATATCTATATATTAGCACTTCAGAATGAGTTTTATCTGTAGTGAGTGTTAAAGCACTAATTATACAATGAGTCATTCACAAACAAATATGTTTCTTCATTACAAGAAAGTGAAATATCCTGCACTTCTGCTAGCTTCATGGTTTGCATAACAGCTGCATTTTCAAGAACCATCTGGTATTTTCATATTACTGTGAATGCTAATTTTCATTTAAAAGCTTTGAATTAAAGATGAAAAACCGATTCAAAATTTAATTTTTCTAACAATTTTTATGTTTGCAAGGCAAAACAGAGGGATTTTTTAAACTTCAAAACTTATTGTTTACTTCTGAAAAGTTGTGCGGTTTATAGAGAATTGCATTATACAGGTCGGCGTTATAAAGGTATTCTACTGTAGATCAAAAAACATTTGATACTTTTTTCAAAAAAAAAAAAAAAATCAAATGAAGAATTTATTTTCTTTTTCTTTTACATAAAATAAACAAGCATAACTTTAATCACAGATCTATGTTTCTGCTGACTGTGCCAACCAAACGTACAGGGTGCGGCTAGCAATTTGCTGTGTAACTTTATTAAAAATAAATAAATTAACAAATCACAAAAAATAATAATATAAGATCATTAGCAATCAATAAATTAAGTGGTTTCAAGCTGGCCGCCTTTTTAACCAACTTCAAAAAAGGAGGTTATGATTTCGTCTTGCGGCTTTTTATGTGTGTTTTCATATTACTTGAAGAATACCGGACCGATTTGAAAAATTCTTTTTTTTGTTTGAAGGGTATGCTTCCCAGATGGTCCCATGTTAATTTTGTCTGGATCTGATGAGGGGTCTCGGAGAAATCTAAGAAACTTTAAATTTCATACGTTGTGACTACGTAGAACTGCTTTCATCACCGCACTATACGTCACTCACAGGTCATGTGGTTTGGCGTGAACGGTGAATTTTTGACGGAGGAATCTTGTCATGAACAATATTTAATTCTCACGCATGTTTGATTTTCACGGAGCCGTCTGTTAATTTTAAGTATAGTCTTACTAATATATTTATTACTTATGTAGCAAATGAGTAAATTAAATGTATTTGCTACGAAAATAGTTGAATTAATTAATTTAATATAAAAAAATTTTGCTAATAAATAACTTCATTTAGTCATTAAAGTTTTTTTTTTTTTTAAATATTTAGTTTGGAAATATATTTAGTGTTCAATTCAAAGGGAATTGAAGACAAAAATTCCCTCCCCCCCCCCCGCTGATTAAACTTATATTCCCTATTTATTACAGTGAAACCTGTGTAAGTTGACCACTTGCGGTGTACTACTTTAGTGGTCAACTTACATAGGTTGATTTACATGATAAGGGCTAATTCCGTGCCTGAAAAAAGCGGTCAACTTTACAGGTTTTCTGTATATCGTAACTGATGTCCAATTTCTGAAGTTTGACAAGTCTAGATTAAATATTTCATGACGCCGTCAGTTTAATTTACTGTTATGGCAGTACTAATTAACAGAATTTTTTTATGTACTATGCTTCCCGATTACTAGAAGACACCTCGACCGATTAGAAAAATTCTTTTTCTGTTCGAAACGGTATACTTCTCCCAGTCGTCTAATAGTCTTCAAGTCCGGGTATAAGGAATACTGGAGAAATCGTGGAAACTCTTCAAATTTCAAACTCGCGCTTTGTTGTGTGTAAATTCAAAGCATCTCACTTAGTTAACCGATTTTTATGGGGTTTTTTTTGTTTGTTTGTTTAATGGATTGGAGTGATCTAACTTATGTCCCAAACCTTTGCTTCACCATATTTGTTCTTTAGAGAAAAGTTATGGGAAAAAACAATAAACTTCATTTATTTTCAATATTAAACGATTAAATATAAAATCCATTGTTAAAGAAAGTGCCATAAAACAAAGGTACTTTCTTTACTCAATGTAAAAGAAAGTACCAAATAAAATATTAATCAGGGTAGCCCGTTAAAGGGGGGGGTGTTAGAGGGATATTTTTCCTTTTTAGAAGGGTTCTTGCTTTGGGGGAATACCCCACCCCTAAATATTACCCTGTATTAGACAGTAGTAGTCATATCGCAAATTTTGCATAAAGACTTCTGAAACAAACAAGAAATTCATTTAGTATCATTGCTTTAGTAGTATTTTGATCTTTATATATACAACATCGCAGTAGATACTCTGTTTCTAGTGTGATGTTGAACGTGGCCAAGCAAGAAGAAATGCTACTTTTTTCACGAGTTACGTGACACGTATTATTGTGAAATATAAAATAGTTAGGAAAACCATTGACATTTAAATGGTTCTAATTAAACTAGCGCACAAATAAATCTTGGAAAGGAACAAAGATCAGTTTTTAGTGCCAATCGCATAAAATGTTATGCGCATTAAGATTTTTTCTTTTTTTAATCGACTTCAAAAACGGCGGTCTCAATTCGTCGGAATCTTTTTATGTATGTCCCCCGTAAACTCAAACACGCATAGACCAATATGGAAAATTCTTTTTTTTTTTCTCGTTTAAAAAGTTATATACTTCCTAGGTGATCACATGGTCATCAGGTCAGTATCTGAAGATGGGATTCTTGAAAAATCAAGAAAACTCTTCAAATTATATGGGCAAAGTTAAGCGATTTCTGTTGTTTTATAGTGACACGTGATTTTTTTTCGGAAAGCATACTTTGATAAAGTCAAACTGATGATGAAGACAATTTTCTTTGTAAATAATTGCGCATTTGAAAAAGCCTTTCTTCAGTCTTCGGAAATCTCGGAGACGTTGTGCTCTATTTCTCTATTTTGCTCATCTTAGCTGTTTTCAGACTCCTGTGTTAAACACTTTCCGACTCGAGATATACGTAAGGAGTGTACCATATACTGTACCCTACATACTTATATTTACAGCACTAAAAAGCAAAAAATAAATTATTTTCAAATAAAAAAAGAACCGCCTTCAAAAAACAAAGAGGAACTAAAAAGTAAAAAAATAATTGTTCATACTTGCATACGATTTCCTACCCAAACGTATAAATCAAATTTATTTTACAATTCCTGTACAAAAATCAACTAAACTAAACACCCAACTATAAAATCAACACTGATTCTAATTACTATACGATGAATTATTTTAATACCTAACTAATTATATATGATCTTTTAATTTTTAATAACCATTTGAAGTGGGGGCCTCCTATAAACTACTACCTAACGTAACTGACAACCCACCAAATGCTGAGTTAAATACTAATTTAACAAAACGCGAAAGTCTTTAAAATGGAACCTACAAAAGTTCTAGGAAGATCTGAAATGGTTACAAGTATCCCATAATATGCCAGTTTGAATCGTCAAAATAAAAGTACTCTTATTATAGTTAATACAGTCAGCTCTTGATAACTCAAATTACCCACTAAAACCTTTGAGTAATCTGTATTTCTAGTTATCATAAGATCCTTTCCTAGCCTTCTCAAGAATTTTTCTTTCAGGAATAGTGCATAATGAATTAGATAAACTTATATTTTATACCAAATTAGTTCTTTTTACTACGAAAAATATCTTTAAAATTTTTTATGACACTTTATTTTATGATACTTTGAAAATGAAAGTTACTTTTGACTGCTTACATTTTTTATCTCATCTAAAATCGTCATTAATTTTGTACCCAATTTCTTTTTGCTTAATTTCAGTTCATATTGCTTTTAAACGTTTTTTTTTTTTTTTTCTTAAAGCAGATCATTTGATTCATCCAGAAATAAAGGCTACTTTTTTCAATTTTTGCCAAAACTTTAAGCCTCTCAAAGATTAGCCAGCTATAAAATTTAGGTCTTCTGCCATGGCAAACATAGCCCAATCGGGTAATTCTTATGTAATCTTGCTACACTGTGTGCATTAAACAGCATTATTGCCAATAAATTATCCACCTCGCACAAGCTGATAAATAGCAATGTATTTGAAAAAAAAAAACTTATTCGGCTATATTTTTATGCATAAAACGAAAACAAATCTCTTGTAAAAAGTTTGATTTAAAAGGAGTACATTCGAGATATAGAGAACTTTGTATTGAAAACGCTAAATTATTTCTGAACCGAATGAAAACTTCGAGGTGAAATAATAATAGTTATTTGGCTTTGAGTTATCGAGAGTCGACTGTATCTGGTTTGTTTCAAAACAGTGTCTACTCTTGAATTACTAAATTGGGTTTTCTCATAGGACAATGCTTAAGCAGATTTTGTTATCTAGTAATTGAACAAATAAACTAGATGCTGAAAAGGTGTACTTTTTAGGATAAAACAGTTTGATGGCGACTTTGTTGGAAAAATTCTTTTTGCAATCAGGTCAACAAAGAGTTATATATTTTATTTTTAAATTCTTGTCCATGTGCTTATTTTGCAAGTATTTGCTTGACTGTTAAATTTTAAAAGATTGTTTTGTTTCAGGTAATTTATCATGGAAATCCATACACTTTAAATGAAACACTATCATTGAAACTTTATGATAAAGGTGTTCGTATGGGTTCATATGGATTACTGCTTCATTGTATTACATGTATGTATTCATTCTTGCATTGTGTTTGTTAATACAGGGTGTCCCAAAAGGTCGTTTACAAACTTAACATGCTGGTCTGTCATATCATGATGAACAAGATTTACATAGGAACATGTGTTCAATGCTGGCGCACTACATGCACACAAAGTCAGACACTAACAGATGCACAACATGTCGCATATCTATTACAAAAAGACAGTTTTGCGCAACATTTTAATTTTTAAGGAAAGCTTAAAGTAGTTGATAAAATTTCCGTCCTGTCAGCTCTCATAATCACGTTACAACGACAACGCAGCGATCGGTGAAATCTTGTCCGAATGGATCGTTATTACAACGGTCGGTACTTTGTCGTTGCGACGCGTGTATGACGCTAAAGGCAGCTAATTTCTAATGAGCAAGAGAATGCTCAAGACTAATAACCTCTAAATGCAATAACCTAATTGAATGTATGACTAGAAATGCATGATTAAAAATAGTTGAAGACAACTTAAAAATAAAAACCAAATTTATTTGGTAAATTTAGTAAAGTTAGTTAAATAAAATTAAAAACATTTGAAACAACGCGAACTAGAGCTGAGCTATATCAATCTATTATATATCTATTAAAGAAATAACCCCGCATCGTTGCTTAAAAGCAAACAAACGCTCAAGTCAACTTGCCAGAGAGAAAACACCGAAGAAGTCTCCTTTCTACTCGAAACATTTCCTTTTATCGTAAGTGAACTCATTTGCATGCGGACGCCAAATCACTTGATACACGCCAGCATAGCACCTGGCCAATGAGCATCAGGCACGTGCCGATCTGTTACGATGCATCACCGATTACGTGAAGGTCGTGATGTCATAGATCGGCGACTGCACGTGCGAGATACGTCATCAGGCGTCCGCATTAGAAGAAAGAAAAACATCGTTGAAAATTTCTCAATGATTAGGCAAGTGACTGATATTATGGTGGGGTAAGTGGTGAGATGAATTCGTTAATTATTATATAAGGGGCGCTAGGCCAACAATGCCCCCCCTCTCACCATCTTATGAACATTATTTTCTTATACATTTAAAGATAATTCATTTCCTAACAAATCTCAATACCAGCTCTAGTTTTACAAAAAGATTTTGAATAAATATAAACATGATTAGTAGATTAGTTAAATACAACAACAAGCAAATTCTTTTATAACAAAATATCACTCAATCCGATTCCAGTCCGTTCAAACTGTTCCATTTTCCAAGTCAGTAAAAAGTCAATCAGTCCAATGTCATATAAACACATTCAATCTGCAAAAATTGAAAAACCTTGGCGAGTATACAAATACTTGGTATAAACACATTTGAACAGTACAAATATAAACTGTAAAACGCAAAAAATATACATATAACTTTAACCCGTTCCCAATAGTTAAAAATAGTTTACTTTTCCCACATTACTACATTTTCAAAAAAATTAAATTACTAAAAATATCACAAAAGCAATTACATTACAAAAACATTTTCATTGAACTTTATTAGTTCAGATCGAGACAAAGGCTTAGTAAATACATCAGACATGTTATTTTTACTTCTAACAAATTCAACATCAAATATATCTTTATAAATTAAATCGCGTATATAAAAAAGCTTTACATCAATATGTTTTGTCCTATAATTTTCGATCGGTGATCTCACAAAATCTATTGTAGCTTGATTATCAACTTTTAATACAGATTTAATTTTGTGTTCCTTGTTAATTACCCCCTTATTAACACATTCATCAATGATTCTATCAAACCAAAGAAGTTCTTTGCCGGCCTCTGTCATTGCAATAAACTCTGATTCCATCGTTGATAAACTAATGCACTTTTGTTTAAATGTTCGCCATGAAATCGGCGATTTGTTAATGAAAACAATCTGACCTCCGAGTGAAGTTCTATCGTCTCTGTTAGATGCGAAATCTGCATCAGAATATGTTACAACTTGAATATGATTGCATTATAATTTAAGTTTGTAATTTCTAGTTTTAGAAACATAGCCTAATAATTTTAATAAACCATCCCAATGCTTTATACCGGGGTTATTTTGGAATTGGCTGAAAATGTTTGTAGCGTAACTAATGTCTGGTCTTGTTCTGTTTGCTAGAAACGAAAGACAACCTAACAAATTCCTGTACGGTATTTTTGACATATCTTGTACATCTTGCTCGTTATTTGGACAATCTAGTTTAGTGTAAATAATACCTTTACTTATCGGCAATGAGGAGATAGGGATATTGAATTTCTCAAAACGTTCATAAATTTCTTCAATATAGCCAATTTGACTTAATGAAAAACAATTCAAATCCTCCTCAAATTCCACGCCTAGTAATTTTTTAGTTTTACCTAAAATTTTTAAATCAAAGTATTTTTGTAACATTTCTAAAACAGTTTGTATATCATTCTGACTCTTTCCAAATAAAACAATGTCATCTACATACAAAAGTAAAATTACAGAAGATTTATAAATATAGACACAGTTACACCATTCAAATTTACAAAAACCTATTGAAATCAATTTTTCTTCTATTTCGTAAAACCACAATCGTCCACTTTGGTGGAGTCCGTAAATTGCTTTATTTAGTTTACAATATAAATTTTCCATCCCCTTTTCTACAAAACCAGGTGGTTGTTTCATATATATAGGTTCTGAAATAGGTGCATAAAAGGTAAGCATTTTTCACATCACATTGGATGTTTACCCAGTTTAATTTTACCACCAAAAGAGAAAAGAAAAATCTTATAATGCTGAAATTTACAACTGGCGAGTACGTAAGATCATAACTCTCATATTTCAATTGAGAACTCCCTAAAGCTACTAGGCGACTTTTGTATCTCAAAATTTCCCCATTTTCATTTCTTTTGACTGTAAAAACCCAGCGAGAACCAATTGGAGTAGAATCATGCGGTAATTCGACAAGATTCCACACTTTGCGATCTTGCTTCACTTTTAATTCTTCCCGCATTGAACTTATCCAATTGTCTTTTTCCCGCGATTTAAGGGCTTGTTTGTAAGTGTTAGGAATAATGATTTGATGTCCTAGTCATGCTTGAGAAAATTCATTAATTACGTTGCTGTTTACAGAGTTATCAATCTCTCCTTCAGTAGTATTTTTACCTTTAAAGCAAAATATATCTGGCTGATAAACAATATTATTTTTTCTGCAATATTTCTTTATATCATAAATTGATCTCAATCGTTTGTTGCTTCCTTTTTCAAAATAATAGATATCGTTACGAGACCCATCGGGTCTTGGTACGACTTTTCTTTCCCATTTTGCTAATTTTAAACATTTATCACTTTCATCATCTGATGATTCAGTTTCCCCCCGATCTGATTCTTCTGTTTCTGAATGAACTGGTGGTAGTTCGGGAATTTTTAAGATTTCCTCATCAGGAATTTCATCTTCATCTGATTTTGGTACATTTAACCATTCTATGGTGCCCATCACGACTCCACTGCGTTTAGACTCAAATTCGTCTTTGAAAAATTTTCCCTCATTAAATCTGACATTTATGGTCTCTATAATTTTATCATTTTCTGGAATCCAGATTCGATACCCTTTTGTCCGAAATGCATACCCAATTAAAATCCCTTTTTGGGCTTTAAGATCAAGCTTTTGCCGACGTTGCTTCGGCACACCAACGTAGGCTACGCATCCAAATGGTTTCAAATGTCTGATTGAGGGTGATTTTCCCCCATATAGCTCAAAAGGAGTTAGTTTTTGATCTCTATGACATACGCGGTTCCAGGTGTACGTGAAATACAACATGGCTTCAGGCCAAAAGTTTTTACCTATACCACTCTCTTCTAAAATTACCCTAGTACCATCTGCCACAGTTCTGTTAAATACTTCAGCCGCCCCGTTTTGCTCAGGGGTATAACTATTAGTGAATTCATGTTTTATTCCTTCATTTTGACAAAATTTACTTAAAATTGTATTTGAAAATTCCCCTCCATTGTCAGTTCTTATTGCTTTCAGCTTTGTTCCCAGAAATCTCTCTGCCCTTTTAATATGATTAATGAGAATTTCTGCTGCCTGATTTTTATTTTTCAATGGGTACAATGACGTTCTACGGGAATAATCGTCAACAACTGAAAGAAAGTATCGTTCACCTCTTCTACCTTCAATACTCGATGGCCCCCAAATGTCACTATAAATTAATTCTAAAGGTTTCTTTGATCGAATTTCGTCCATTGGTTTGAAAGATACGCGTCTGAACTTTCCTAATTTACAATCTTCACAATTTACTTTATCATTTTTAAAAACTGGTAGACCCCTAGTACATTTATATTCAGCAGTTTTCTTTATATTATCGACATTTACATGAGCAAATCTTTTGTGCCATAATTCTAAGCTTTCAGTACTACTAGCTTCATAATTAACATTTTTATGTACATTTTCTGAAATTACCTTTGGGTTAACAAAATAAATGCCATTAGATAGTTTAGCTTTAAAAATTGTTTCACCATTATCTGATACAGTTACCAAACCTTTTCCCCCTTTAAAACATGCTCCCGCTTGGTCAAATCTGGGACCAGACAGTAAATTTCTTCGCAAATGCGGCGAATACATCACATTTACTAAATTAATGGTCTTAGGACCGAACTTTAACTTTATCTCTCCAACCCCCTCAATTGGAAAAACATGATTTTGGACTGCTACGGCCATCTTTCGATCATTTACAGGTTCATATTTATGGAAAAAGTTCTTATTATTTGCAAAGTGATGGCTGGCCGCCGAATCAAATGCCCATGATGAAGGATTACAGGCTATCTCGTTAAAGTTCGCTTCCGAAATAAAAAATGTTTTGGAAGGGTACTCACACTTTTTCGGCGATGAGGAGCTGCCTCTTCTGGTATACTGGTTCCTGTTTCTTCCTCTTGACCTCCTCTGGCCATAACTTGACTTCTTGGAGCTTGTGGATGGACTTCCTCCGCGGTTCCTCTCTGGAAAACTACAATCTTTGCGGATGTGGCCTGTACGTCCGCAATTATAACACGATCTTTTTTCTTTTGGAGCAACGTAGTTGGCGCTAATATTATCCTCGTCCTTCAGCTTTAATCTGCTCTCTTCAGAAATTAAGTCCTGTACTATCGCATCAAAAGAAAAATCCTCGGGTTTCTTTCTCAAAATTGATTGGCAAATGCTGTCATATTCCGATGGAAGATATCTCAGAACTTGAAAATTTAAGTATGACTCAGAAAAATTCTTGTCGATTCCCTTTATTCTGTCATAAATTCGACGAATTCTTGATGCGAAGAGATTTATGGATTCGCCTTGCTCAATTCGACAGTTTGTTAACTCAGTAAAAGTTCTCATATGCACACACCTGTTATCAGGATAAAAGTGTGCTTTTAGACATTCCCATGATTTTTCTGGCGACTCACAATGCTCTATTATTCTTTTGAATTCGTTGTCTACAAACAAATATATTAAAGATAATGTCGCTCGTTCTCTGGCCAAAAACTCACGAACGTCTCTCTCAGTAAATCCTGAATCTTTAGAGACTACTGGCACTGTTTCCTTACCAGTTACAATGTCCCAGGCGTTTTTCTCCATCAGGACAAATTTCATATCTGCTGCCCATGACACATAATTTGTGCCATTTAATTTCTCAATAGTTATCTGGGGATTCGCCATTATTTCGACAGAAAGTCGGAAGACAATATCAATGAGCACTAATAATCTAATATTTATCATCAGTATGCTCTTGTCGAAAAAAATCTTCTATACGGCCCCCCCATCGAAAATTATCACAGACGTCAAAAACATCATTTCCATCTCCAGTCCTACTGAAAATATAGGCTATCGAAAACAGAGTCCAGGTTGCCCATAACCTTTTAATGAGCAAGAGAATGCTCAAGACTAATAACCTCTAAATGCAATAACCTAATTGAATGTATGACTAGAAATGCATGATTAAAAATAGTTGAAGACAACTTAAAAATAAAAACCAAATTTATTTGGTAAATTTAGTAAAGTTAGTTAAATAAAATTAAAAACATTTGAAACAACGCGAACTAGAGCTGAGCTATATCAATCTATTATATATCTATTAAAGAAATAACCCCGCATCGTTGCTTAAAAGCAAACAAACGCTCAAGTCAACTTGCCAGAGAGAAAACACCGAAGAAGTCTCCTTTCTACTCGAAACATTTCCTTTTATCATAAGTGAACTCATTTGCATGCGGACGCCAAATCACTTGATACACGCCAGCATAGCACCTGGCCAATGAGCATCAGGCACGTGCCGATCTGTTACGATGCATCACCGATTACGTGAAGGTCGTGATGTCATAGATCGGCGACTGACGTGCGAGATACGTCATCAGGCGTCCGCATTAGAAGAAAGAAAAACATCGTTGAAAATTTCTCAATGATTAGGCAAGTGACTGATATTATGGTGGGGTAAGTGGTGAGATGAATTCGTTAATTATTATATAAGGGGCGCTAGGCCAACAATTTCAACAACAGCTATAAGCCTTCCTTGAAAACTAAAATGTTGCGTAACATCGTCTTTGTGTAATAAATATGCGACATGTTGTGCATCCTTTAGTGTCTGACTTTGTGTGTATGTAGTGTGCCAGCATTGTATTTTCGAACTTATGTTACTACGTAAATCTTGTTCATCATGATATGACAGACCAGCATGTTAAGTTTGTAAACGACCTTTTGGGACACCCTGTAGAATTAAAAATTTTTAGATATGCTCTTTTTCATAACAGCCAATATATGTCCAAAAGCGCTTAATCCCAGTTTTAAGGAGCGGTCGCTCCTGAGATCAATAAATTTTTCTTATGAAGAAAGCTCCTTGCTGATGCGTCAATGGATCACGAACCCAGTCTTATTGTTCCATGCCTGTCAAGTAGAAGTAGTGTTTAAACTTTGTTCTGAATCATACTCTACCACCATTTTAAGCTTTTCTTTCAATGTTTATATCTAGTTGTGGCAATCCTAACCTGGCAGCATCGTAATGCTGTAATTTGAATCTGCTTTGCCTACATAATGCTACCAGACTAGGTTTGCCCCTACTATGGTTGGTCCGTTTAAACATGTCCAGTGGACCACGATCGAATTCCTCTCTCCACTGCTGAATTTTTGGTTTGAATCCATTTATTTGTGCAAACACATGAATACAATACTCGCCATGTCCATGAATTCTTCAATTCAGTTCGTTAAGATTCTAAAAAAATATCAGTCGCCTACGCTTGTTTTCTCAGAAAATATTAGTATTGTAATAAACTGGTTTGTTTCGTTTCATCGTGAAACATCAGAAATTTGTGTCTCATCCCCGAACTCAAAAAATCTTGACTGGACCTTGCTTTTCAAAAACAGCAAACTACCAAGTGAAGAAGCAGGGAGTGATGATCTGCTTTCATGTCTTCCGAAAGTACAATGAAAATATGAGAATTAATTGGTCTTAATTGTATGATGTTGGCTGTTCTTACTGCCTCAACCATGGCTAACTTCAGCTCTTATGTCATATTTTTTGCCAGGAGAGTTACACGATGCAGGAAACCGATTTGAACATCTGGATTTTGATTTTTCGCATTCGACATGAACCCTTCGATATTTCGCATCTTTGCATCTGATCCATCACTGCATGCGCATGTGAATCCCGTTGCTTTTTATTAATTTAGCTGTATCGCTGAATATTTCATCACCCATGATGAGAAAGTTCTTTTCAGAAAATAAAATGATCTTGAATGCCATTAACATCATCAAGAATAGTGCACCTTTTATATCAGTTGATTCATCCACTTGAAATTAAAAAAAAAATTGACTAGGAGAAGTTTATCAACCATTGTTTTTAATTTCCTCCGTCATGTCATTAATTAGTCGCCTGATAACATCATTTGGAATTGGCACTTTTCATTCACTGCATCGGAACCTATTGTTCCCCGTACGATTTCTTGACATGTTGGTAAAAAAATGTTCACACATTGGTATTAATTTAATAAAACTAGCAACAATGTGGTTGTTTCCAAAATTTTAAAATTATTTTTTTCTGTAAAGAGCATGCTTAAAAACATAGGGTTTGACCATTTTTTAAATAATTTGACAAAGCTTAATATTTTTTTAAAATTATTTTAACCAGTCCGCAGATTCAATTTCATTTTTTATGATTCTCTGCTTGACATCAAGTGAGGAAATGCCATTCACTGTCGCCATTAGCGCAGAGCACAATATTTAATTCACTTCTTTATGCACATATACTGGCAATGATATAGTTGATAGCAAGCGTAAGCATTCAGCATGCTAGTGGAGTCAAGGGCCAAAGTTCATCACTTGTGACATCATAAAGGTCACGCCTTTTTTGAAAAATCGGAAATGTAAAAAACTTAATAAAGAATTTAAACATTTTGAAAATAAAAGATTTTCCTCGCTCCATGTATTTTTTTTTTGCTCATTCTATCAACTTCAGTGACTAAAAGTAGTACTTCTGACCAATGGAAACAACCCCATTGATGAAACTAGAAACATTATATGTGGTTTCTTGTGCAGGTAAAATGGGTATTCTTCCTTGTTTTACAACTCTGAAAATAACATGGCACACTAAGGACCTTGTCGCGGCACACCGGTGGAGAAGCACTGCCTTAGATGACCATACCTCCCGTTTTCAGGTAGCCTGTTTCATTGTCCCCACACATTGGATCAGGACTCAGAAATGTCCCGTTTTCTGAAAGTTTGCTAACGACTCTAGAAAGTTGAAGGAAGAAAGTAAGAAAAGTGTAAGAAACTGAGCACTGATGATAAAATGTAGAGCTGCGATTGGGTTAGTCACATAATTGAAAAAATAGCAATAACTAATCGAGCTAAGTAAGTACAATTGCGCAATTAGTAGATCAGTATGTAGAAAATGGTGACCGTATTTGGCAAATATTAGCCAATTTGCTATTTTTTACACATGGCAAATTGAAAGAGTATCAAAGTTGCAATTATTGTGTCACTTTAAACATTTTGTGGGTAAAAATAGGGGGAATGTGGTATACATATTGAAAAGTAGTTACACAATTGAAGCTTTTAAAATTACCGAGGACGGAAAATGAAAGCAAAAAGTGCTTTAAAATTTTAAAATGAAAGTTATCAGATTAGATTTAATCATTGATGGTGATTGAAGAAGTATATTATGTGCATGTCAATGGAAATCAGATGTACCATTCTTCTTTTTAATCTGCTCATTTCGGTTCTTTGTAATGAGCACAAACCAGTATTATTATTTTTTTTAATTTTAGGCATATCATTGCCTAGAATTCTATCTTTCTTGATTTCAGAATTCTTTCAGCCCTGAACATTTATGTATTTATTGTCATCTTGAGTCATGGCTAAACAGTAAGTTTTCTGGGTGAGCTAAAAAACCATTCAGTTTGATCGCAGAGTTGACAACATAAGCGATGGTTTTAGCAAGTACCTAATATATTGTATTGCTTGGTAAGCAAGTTTTGGGCAGTCTTAAAATGGTTTGATGGAAAATCACATTGGCATGAATGATTTCAATGTAAACTATACTAATTTTTGAAGTTCAGATGTGAGGCTTTCTTCTCTTATATTCACAATCTGAGAGTTCTATTTGCCTTTGTCAACCACTTCGAATGTGATAAACGCGGAGGATTTCGTGCAGCCAAATCTCCTTTGCAGGTTCCTGATTCAATTGCCTTTGAAATATTAAATTGATGCTGATCTTTGCTGAACACGTTTTGGTCCATCTCTGGGACTTGGCAATCAATACTCTGAAAGTTAACTACCGGAAGATTCTGGCAGTCAACTAACTTTTCCCCAATTGATCCTTTAGAGGTACTACACCCCATTGTCTTGCCATCCAAAAGCTGAAACATGTGGTGGAATGGCAACACATTGAAATGGAAGAGACAAGCTGCTTATTGCATAGTCATATATCATGACACACAACTACAAGAGTTGCAGAACTAAAACAGCTAGATTGAACTAAATAATAATTACTGAGATCCCTACTGAAAGATGCAGAATGAAAAAACAATGTTGGGAGACAGCTAACGTGGTTCTAGGATGGCGGGGATGGCTGGAGTGCAGCGCCCCAGCCAGGCGAGTGACGTTGTCTGGGTTGCTGTACGACGTCTGCTCATGAGAGTTTTTAAGGCTTTGCGCTACCGGAAAACATTGACTGAAGCTGAGAGTATTTTTTCTCTATCGCATTTTCAGTTCGACTGAAAAAAATACTTTGTCTATTATATTTAAATACTGATTATTCATCAAAAACCGAAAACCCATAAAAATGTAACTTTTTCATTATTTTGGAAAATTTTGGGGACCATGTGCGACCAAAAGGTAGTCGCTGATCGAAACCAAATTTAAACACTATGTTTTGAGGCTCTGTTTAAAGATGTTACAAACTATTATATTAAGAAAACATCTAATTAAAAAATTGAAAAAAAAATCTCAAAATGACATTTTTTTCTTATTTTGTCAAATTTTAGGCCCCATGCACAAACGGAAGAGGTCAGTCGATTTCCATAATTCTTTTTTTCCTTTGTTTGTCTTTACAATTCACAACTTTTCCATGCTATTACAACTTTGAAATAAAAAAATGGGTTTTTTCGGCCCACCCTAGTGATGATACCTAAATTAACCGATAGACGGTTTTTTTAAGTACACCTACTCAAAGGTAAATAGTAACAGCTTCAACCCTTTATTTCTTACAATAGCAATAGGAGGAGAAATGCCTTGGCTCTCACCAAAGCCCAGCCCAGTGCAATCCAGAAAAGGAATGCCCAGGGGGCTACATTGACTGTCATTTCATTGTCAGTTAAAATATTTAATGCCATGTGAAAAAGGTAGAATAGCTATCACCACTGGACAACTAAAAGATGGGTTGAAAATTACTCAAGATTGTTTGATTGTTTTGTCAAGATTGTTAGTAGATGTTAATGTAAACTGCATCAGTATGAGTTTCAACCCTTTCATTCTCAGAATAGCAATAGGGGGAGAAATGTCGTGGCTCAAGCAATTGCCCTGCTCAATGCAGTTCACAGCACCTTCCCACCCCCTTGAGAGCTAACAAGCTTGAACTCGGGGGACAATGATAAAGGAATACGTAGGGGGCTGCATTGACTGCAGTTATTGTCGGTTACAATTTTCAGTGCCATGTGGAAATGGGAGAATAACTGTCACCACTTGATAACTAAAAGATAGGTTGAAAATTACTCAAAGGATTGGGAATACATGACGAACTTTCTGCAATGACACAAAGTATCAGAAAAAAAGAAAAATATATTCAATCAGAAAATTTTTCCATCAAGAGGTAAAAAGTTTCGTTCGTCTCAACCGAAACTGATTTTATTTTACGTAATGTCTGTGACATTTTTCATATTCAATACTAAACCAAACTTATTAACAAACTGTTCGTATTAACCATGGTCCTATTAACAGAGTTCAACTGTATAAAAATTCTAACTTGATGTAGTGCAAAGGAATGTATTTGATCCTTTTTTATGAATAAAATTTTAATCTTTCAAATCATAGTGTATATTTTTGCAATTCAGTACAATCCTTTGCATTAATCTTGAAAGCATATTCTTCAATTATTATTTGCTTAATTTAGATCTTTTACTTTTTTTTGTGTTGTCTAAAGGAATTTTTCTATTATCATTCATGAATGTTGTAATAATTCCATAAAAAGGTTTTAAAAGGTTTGAAATGTGTAAAGTATATCTTAATTTCTTTTTTTTTTTTTTTAGCTGCCATTTATGCTGGAATTTTTCAAGGTTTTATGGAGGACCATTTTGGAGAAAAAATAACTTTCATTATTGGAATGCTTTCTTTTTCTGTAAGCATGTTGGGCACAATACTCACAAAGAACATAAACCTGTTGAATTCTTTTGCTGTTCTGTCTGGTTTAGGTTCAGCTGCAATGACAACAACTCCTTATACTTTAGTAACAGAGTATAACAGCAAGAAAAAGGTAAATAAAAACCTCACAGATTTCATGAATTCTAAATGCTTAGTTGCCTCAACTTATTTTTTTGTTCATATATGTGAATCTTCACTAAGTCTAATTGCTTATTTCATTGCAAATAATGCTGGATATTTAGTTGCAAGTACAACTTGCTGCATCTTTAAAAATTTTGTAAATTCCATGAATTTTTTTTTGAGAAAATTCGTTTTACACAAAATATTTCTGAAGATCAAAACTAGCAGTAGAAAACATATACAGGCCTGTGTCCAGGATTTCATAAAGAGAGGGGTTTTGGCTTCAATGTTTTTCAAAGGGTTTTAAGGTAATGCAGGCTATTATAGACCTGTAAGTCTGACTTCAGTGGTTTGTAAGATTTTTGAAACTTAGATCAAAATTAAGATGATGAATTTCTTAGAGACTAATAGTCTGTTGACTAGTTTGCAGTATGGTTTCAGGAAAGGTAAATCGTGTGCTACTAATTTATTGCATTTCTATGACAAGGCTACCTTGGCTTTAGATAACAAAAAGTGTGGATGTTATATATGGATGTGGATGTATTGATTTTCATAAAGCTTTTGATGAGGTACTGCATGTTGCTCTTCACAGCAAACCAGCTGATATAGGAATAGGAAGAAAAACTTTACTTTGGGTTAAGAATTGGCTTACTGGAAGGAAAGAAAGAGTAGTTGTGAGGGGTAATCATTCTAAATGGAGTGATGCTTTAGCAGGGTTCCTCAGGGTTATGTTTTAGGGCCTCTTCTGTTTATTATTTTTATGAATGACACTGATGAAAATATTTCTGGAAACATAAATTGTTTTGCTGATGATGTAAAAATTATGGGGATTGTAGAGAATGAGAAACGTGAAAAACAGCTTCAAGAGGATTTAGATCATATTACTAAGTAGGTGGATAGGTGGGGTATGGCAGTTAATGTAGGGAAATGTCAAGTGCTACACTTAGGTCATGGAAATAAGTGTAGGAGTTATTATTTACAAGGTTCGGTCATTAATCAGGCAGAAAAGGTTATTGACCTGGGTATTTTAATAAATCAGGATTTTCAAATTTAGTTAACAAAGCTAACAGAATGCTTTGGTTTATCAGTAGATCTATTTCAAACAAATCAAAGAAGGTTCTTCTGCTTTTATATAGGAGTTTAGTAAGACCTCATTTAGAGTATGCTGTTCAGTTTTGGTCGCCTTATCTGAAGAAAGATATTTCTGTATTGGAAAGGGGTCAAAGAAGGGTAACTAGACTAGTAAGGGGACTTTCAGATTTAGATTATGATACTAGACGTAATAGGGTTAATATGTATAGCCTGGAGCAAAGGAGGGTCAGAGGGGACATGATTCAGTTGTTTAAATTTATCAAAATGAATGATGTTAATGAATTAAATTTTTTCACGGAAAGCAGGACTTAAGGTCATTGTTTAAAGCTATTTAAATCTCAGGCTAACCTGAAAATAAGGAAAAACTACTACTTTAGTAGGGTTGTGGGCACTTGGAACAGCTTACCGGAAGAGGCGGTAATGAGCAAGGAGGTAGATAGCTTTAAGAGGGCCAGTGATCTTCATTGGGGACTTATAAACTGACTGGGATCAGCCTAGCTGGGCACACAGCCTGTTGCTGGTCATCCTATTTGTATTTGTATTCTTAGCTGCATTGTCAGTAAAACACAACACTGTCAAACAGTTCTCTGTTAAATGGTCACAATATGGGGTGCAGTAGTAGTTGGGGGAGGGGATGTTTGAAATTCCCAAAAAAATGGTTTTAAGAAAAAAATTAATAATCCCTCTCCCCCCCCCCCCCCATTTGAAAAATTTTGAGAAGACAGGGATGCTTCTAAGGATACTCTTCCTCCAGGCTTTTCTCTAGCAAACTGGTATCATGTTTCTTTGTATTAAGAAAACTTTATACTTTTCCTAAATTTTAGTTTTCTGGTAAAAATATTTCATTATAATGAATAATTTGAAAACAGCATAGCATTTGAATGGGAAAAAGACTGCTCTGAATATATAACTTGTTTGTCATTTTGTTCTGTTGATTGCAAGCATAGTTATAAACTTTAAAACAAGGGGCATCAACTGTTCTCAACCTCCCCTAATATCTACCATTTTCTATTAAAGGCTTACTAATGTTCGATTTTATTGTTCTTTCAGAAGTATTATGAAGGTGAACCTCATAGGGGACTTGGAGAAGATATGGCAGTGATAGATGCATCACTTTTTTTATCTCAGATAATTCCATCAATATTCTTAGGTTATATTGTAGAGCTTACTGGGTCCACAACAATGTACATGATAACAGCAGCATTTTGTGGTTGTCTTGCCACTTTATTGGCAACTTTTATTGTATTTACTTCTTAATATTTTGGCATTTACTATTAATTTTAATAGAGTGCATTTAACGTTGTTGGATTACGAAAGTTCTTGTTATATGCCTGATGCAAGATATTTTTTAGAGGTTTAAAATTTTCTATGTAAGATATTTTACATATATAAGATGGATGTACATAGTATTATATTTTTTATACAGAAATGGAGATTTTGCTACTTTGTATGTTCGAAAGAAAGTAAAATTGTAATAAGAATTACCTTCAACTTATGTGTATTAAGTTGAGGATATAATGTAATTTTTGATGGATAATTGTTGTACCAATTTCAATATAACTTTTTTGCTATTATTGCTCATAAACAGCAGTAACTTGTTGCTGTTTGTCTCTTGCTACAGCCACTCTGGGGTGACGATAGCCAAGTGCAAGAAACAAAACTAATGCCTCAGCAGTAAAAAAGTTAAATGAATTACATATTGAAGCTGGTTCCACAATTAAAAGAGTGTCAAGTTTTTACAGTAGTTTGCAAAATAGCTGATTTTTATAATATGTGACAATGGGAAAAATGATAACAATATGATTGTTGAAACATTCCTGCTAATACCTATTCAATCATATCAGCAAATTTGTTGCCGTTATCCAATTTCAGTTGAAAATTGTTATTGCCCTAAATGCATAGCTATGGAATTTCCATAATAGACAAAAAACTACAGCCTTTGGTCTACCGTATATTTGTTTATGCGTATTTTCAATAGAATATATTAAATTCTTTATCATTTAGATTTTTATCATTCCTCAAATTCAGTTAAATATATGTTTATATATGAGGTGTTTATTATCAAAATCAGCTCAATCCATACTTTTACCATGCCGCCCTTGTAAAAACGGACAGGTAACAGCTACAACATCCACACTACAGGATTTCAATTGAACTTTGAATGAAAATTTACAAATAAAAATAAAATAAGGCCAATTTACTTTGAATCCAACTTATTCCAAATAATTTTATCTGTAAGTGATTAGACAATACTGCTAATTTTAGGCAGAAAACAAAAATGAAGTTGCACACTGATTTTTTTTCAAAGGAAAAAAGACTTTTGGAAAATGAAGTTTATAAAGTGTGATTTTTTTTTTTTTTTTGCTGTAAAATTTTAAGATACAGATTGAGCTAGTTTTGTTACTAAACGCGTCATATATATATATATCTATACGTATTTATAAAAGAAGTCAGAGTAAAACAGAATGTTGCTATTTTATTAACTAATTGCTACATTACATGGCAAATTATTAGAATACCCTTATAGCTAAGAGTAAACAAAAACAAATATTTATTTTTTAACACTTGCTGTGGTTTCTGAAGCTGTTTGTTCATTTCCATCCCCTTTCTGTGTAGTCTTCAAGAATGTCTATGTCGCTGTTGTTTGACGATCTTTCTGATACAAAATTTTTTCAGAATATTCAGTAAAAGTGCTAGCACATAACAAATGGATAAAACTCTCCTCTCCTCGCCCACCAAATATGTTGTGTTTTTGTTTAAGAATATATATTTTTTGTTACTTAATATTCTGCAGAATTATGCGAGAAAAAGAGATGTTTGCTACAGTTGGCTGTAAGCTATAATTTTGCATGAAATGAGAACTCTTTAAAGCATCTCAAGATATTTGTTTTAAAATGAACTCGCAAATTCTTTTAAAAAGAGATAAGAGTAAAAAGGAAAGGAAGTAGGGTGACTCTGGGTCACCCCCTTGATATGAGTCCTATTGATATTAGTAGTTTATTTTTATATTCATTGAAAATTAAACAAGGTTGCTGTTTTAAATATTTTAATATAAAACTGGTGAAATTTTCATGAATTTTTACTATGTATAGTTGTATTTTATGTACACTAAACTTTTAACCTTTTTTTAAAAATTATGTTTGAAGCAATTTAAGATCTGTTGCTAATTTCTGAGAAATGAATTCGATTTTTTTTTCTTTAATTAATTTGTAGACCTGCTTATTTTCAAAATATGCTATAAATCAGTTCCCTATAGCTATGCATTCATTTGTATCCCTCTTTATATAAATGCTTCTTAATTTATTTATTATATTTTTCTTTTTCTAGAGCTTTCACTAGAAAGAAGCCTTTGTTATCTTTCATTGATTCGAAATTTAATAGAGTTTTATGGAAAGTTACAAGAGTTCTTTCTTTGTTTTTAGTATTACTATTATTTTTACTATTATTTTCCTCTTTTATGAATTTTATGAAGCAGTTGTTAAAATGCTGCTCTACTTATGTATTTTACTCTAGTCTTTTTCCCCCCCACTTTTTTATTTTTGAGTAAAGTTTGAGACAATGAAGTGCTCTCAAATCTTGTTTTAAATTTAACTAAAATTCCTAATTTGTGAAGAAAATTTGAAAAAAAAAAAAGTATAGATCTTGCTCAAATTGTGCCTTATATAAGTTTGTATAGGTAGAACAATTTCATTAATGTTACATTCTCATTTTATAGATTAGAATAACTACTAAATGGTCTTGTTTGACAATACATATGTTTTGTGTGTGAAGGCTGAGTATGTAACTTGTTTGCTTTTATTGTTAACATGTTCTGTGCAATATAATGTATGATCTCTGCTTCTTATTCCTTATACTTATTTCTCCACTCGTTTAAAACGTGATATATTTTGTATAATTTTAAAACAAAATCAAAAGTTGGTTTTCAAGTTCAAATTTGTTCAACAGATTTCAGTAGTTTTTTTGAATGCAAACATATATTTTAAACTTCAGGTTAGATTTGATAAATATAATGTAGTCTTTTCTAAAGTATTAGTTTCCAAAATGAAACGTTATTTAATGAAAGGTATTTCTCATTGAGTTTATCATTATTATTTATTTTTAAGTTGAATTTATCAATAACTTGTTTCAAAACTCTTTAATATTGTGGCAACCCCTCACCATTTAACACTCTTCAGAAAATGTTTAAAATATAGTTTAAGCAGCCAATCTCTAGAAATTTTCATGATATTGAACTGTCCCTTTGTCTTAGGTTGCTAAATATGGTTGCCTGTTTTGTCACTATTTTTATCTTTTTAAATATCTTTTGCGCACATGCTAGGAAATTATATTTTCTTCACCAACTCATATCCTACTTTCTACTTAGTATTTTCTTTTCACATTTTAACTTGTAATTTTAATCAAGTATCAAAATTATTCCAGAAAATTTCATGAATTTAAACTGAAAACCTTTGAAATAAAGGTGAGAAATGGTATAAACAATTGATTTTTCAAAATATTGCTTAGTCCTAAATAGCAAATTTATGGCAATACCATAATAGCTTCAGTTCCCTAAAACAATAAAAAAATTATGGCTATAATGAAATTTTAATCAGTCCCTTCATTTTGCTATAAACAGACTTAACTATATTCTAAAAGCTATCCTGTATAACAAGAAATATTTTTTAGTGTATGAAACTGAAAACAGCAAATTTAAGTTAAATGCATTGATTTTTGTATGGGGTTTTAGCTAATTCCCTATTTATTTACTGATGATTTATTGAGATTGATTAAAAAATTAACTGCACCTTAAGTTAATAAAGTAGAGCCTTTAAGTGTGTTCAATGAAAGCATATCGTATGCTCTTATCTAGAGTGGATACACAGATTAAGAACATTATAGAGCTTATTTACATTTTTTTTCTCATATCAATTTTAAGAATTGTGCACTAGTGTTTAACTTATTACTTAAGCTTGTTGATTTTATGTCTAAATACACAATATAACTGAATGAAATGCTTCTTCTTGTAAATTATGCAACAACAGATGCATATATTAATGTATTATGCATGAAGAGAGAGCTTGTTTTTTTTTAAATACATATTAAATTGTTATTTTTATGAAATTATATCCGTATGCAGTATTTTTCATCATGGTTGGATATTGATCTGTATTGTGTGCAAACACTTCTGTATAAGATAACTAGAAAGTTAATTATAAAAAAGAATGTTTTAGTATTTTCAAGTAGTTATGTGCTTTACTTGATGTTCATGGGTATGAAAAGTAAAAGTAGTATAACTTATCATATACAGTCAGAATCACTCTCCATTTTGAGAAAAAATAGTGTATAAGAAGGTGACACAGGGAAGTGTCAACATTGTTTTGCATAAACAACCAGAATTTTGTAAATAATTATTCCTGAAAAGTACTGAAAACAGTTGTTTATGCCTTTGTTTGTCAAGTACTGTTTGTCGGAACAAACACATGCTTGGAATGAAAACTATTTAAAGCTTATGGAAATATCAGATAATTTTTATTTAATTTTTTTTACAATGCAAATGTTCCACTTTTTAAAAATTTGTTCTGCCATTCCAGGAAAAGAGCATTTGTTTTAATATCTTTTATGCTGTTTGAATGAACAAGTCAATTTTTTTTTTCACTCTACTGTATTTAAGTAAAGTGTTTATTTCAAAGTTTTTAGGTTGTCATCATACGCTCTGGCTACTGACTTAACCCATCAGACATAATTCTTTTCTCTCAACTCAGAATTACATTGCCCTGAAGTCCTTTATTCAAAAATTTCAATTTTCATTTTGTCATTGAGTTATAGTTAAACAGTTTAAAGTAAGCAAATTTTCTGATACAAGATGATACCTGTTGCTTACAGAAGAAGGTTGCCTAATTTCTTCTGGTAAGCTTTTAACATTTAGTAGATTGAGGGTGGGGGAAGAAATTCAGTGCCTTAAAACAGTTGCTGTTAAGGGTTTTACCGTACAACAGTATTTATGCATAATCCTATCTGAGGGCAAATGCTGATTAAAAGACAAGTACTTTTTCTAAATACTTTTATTATACTGAATAATATATATTCAAATATTGTCTTAAATTCATTATAATGATCATTTGTACTTAGGATTAGAATAATTGCTTAAATTTCTGCTGTGCCATATAGTGCCATATTAATTTACTGTACCGTTGAAGGTTTGGATTTCAAATAGTTGCAAGTGTACTTAAATTTTATGGTATCCATTACTGCTCTTTCGCCTTGAAACTGTGATATTCGGAATGATCAAGTGCATTTTTTATACATTGAACTATTTATTACCAAACTGCTTGTATGTGTGCTTTTTTTTTTTTTTTAAGAAAATCATTTGTTTTGCAAAGCAAATGCAGCATAGAAATTTTTGAGAATATTATATACTTCACTTAAAATCTGAAGAGAATATTTTAAATATATTTTTATGCAGTGTAAAACTTAAAAATTGTTAATTGTTGAATTTACAGAAATATTGCTTTTCTCATCATTTTATGCAATGTGGATTTTTTGCATAATTTTCATCATAATATTAAGTAGTTACTGTGGTTTCTCTTTCGTTTTTATTTTATAATCTTCATGTTTTTGTTGACATTTGCAAGAGGTGATTTTGAAATCAAATTATTTATTTCATTATATATATATATATATATGTGTGTGTGTGCGTATACATACACAATAGCATCATTACAGGGGTGACAGACCCCCCCCCCGGATTCACCCATCTGGGTTCAAGTTCTAAATTTTCTGGATCTTGTATTGCTCATTATCCGATTAAAGCGTCACCTGTTGGTCTTTGTTGCTACTATTTTTTTTAATATTATTCTATTCCTCTTTCCTCTTCCTGATTAGTAAGTGCACCAATTTTTATTTCATTTCGATTCTTCCTCCAAGCTACAGATAGCTCCAAATAGAGATACTTTTTCTATAACCACCTGGTATATGTGGAAAAGTGTCTCATTAGTGCAAATGGATTAAGCAAACTATACTTCTCTCTTATTTTTGTGCACATGAGCTTTAGTCTCTTAATAACTATTTCCTGCTAAATATACCTAATTAGATCTCAGCATATGAAAGTATCTTTTCCCTTGAATTGAAATTGAATGAACAGAAAATCCTTAGCAAAAAAGGTCTTCTTTATTTTTCAGGAAAAGCATTTAGTCCGTGTAGTTAAAGCTTCTGGCATCTATAACCAAATGTATGCATTTCAAAATGTTTCGAAAGTTCAACCACAGTAGTGTTAAATCTCATTCACAATATTCATCAATATTTTTCACGGAGCACTAGAGCAAAGATGCCTAAATAACAAACTACATATATTTTGCTACCACACTTCAACATTTCTCAATTGTATTTTGTGCTGTTATATAGGTACTTTGATGAACTGTTGTGTTCTATTATGTCAAAAAACAAATGCTATTACATTGAAAAAATTAAACAGCATTTATATATCATTATATTGTACAATGTTTCATATTTAACTCTGAAAAAATAACTAATAATGTTCGGTTATTAATTTAAACATGCAATCACAATTTGTGTTTTACTTTTGTACAAAATCAATGTAAGATAACTATTTTTGCTACAATTAAATATGTAAGAGTTGTCTGCTATATAAACTATTTTTAGCAGTTCACTTTGGTCTCAACCATATAGTTATTCAATGATTTATTATTATCATCAATGTGGCTAGTCAAACAATGTTCCTCAATTTAAGCCACAAATTTTAAGAAGTTGAAGCTGCCTAAGTTTCAGCATAAAGTTCTTCATTAAATTTGAAAAACTAATATAAATCTTATACTACTTAATTTTATGTACTGAGGCTGCATCCAGAGAAGGGTTGTGGGTTAGACTTAACTTCTGTTCATAATCAAAGTTATTTTGACAATTTTTAGTACAGTTGAACTCGGTTAATATGAATGGTTACGGAAAATCCACGAATTTGTTCGTATTAGCCATTATTGGTAACCACTGTGAACACCTAAAATGGGAAAGAAAAATGCATATGTATAATTTACTCTGTATAGATTTGTTATATAACATAATACATTGCCAGTCCTTTATATGTCTTACGTTTCATGAGCTGATAGTGCTTTTCTTTTTATGCCACCCACCATTGGTTTGTAATGGATTACCAGGAAAAGCAGCATTTAATTTATAAGAAATATAGACTGTCAGCTTAAATACTACTTATTTTTTTCTTTCAGGAACCAGAAAAGATAAGCTAAGTTACAACATGAAATAACCTGCCTTAGCGATGTTCTAGGGGAGAATGAAATGGGTACAGGCAGAGAGTGGGACAGGCATTTTTATTGTCAACTGAAGAACCTATTCGAAGAAAGGTGATGATGGAGCGGGGGAAAGGTACAGGTGGTAATACCCAAATAAAAAGTAGGACTCGACCGATGCATCGGCGCCGATGGTTCAACAATTTAGCCATCGGCATCGGCGGCCGATGCTAACTTGCAGGAAACATCGGCCCATCGGCCTTAAAAAACATCGAAAAGCCGATGGAATTGGCCGATGTTTTCGGAAAAAAAGGACCATTGGTGTTTTACTTTTTATTACGAAGTAAAGGGAGTTATTTTTTTCATATAAAATTGGTTACTTAAATTTCAGTATGAATTTCTATTTTAGTCCCATTTGAAAGAGTTTTTAATACTGCATTCAGGTACCAAACAAGTTAATTATTGCTTTGTTTCTTGCAGCTGGATGTACGTATGCATCTCTCATAAGTCATAACTCACAAATGCTAAGCTGTAGAAGGATAAATTTCCGCATGTGGGTTGTGCGTACGTTCCCAGTTGTGCACTCTCCTTTTTGTTTTCGATCGGGTATTCTGAAAAGCCTCTTTACTCATTTTTTGTGGCTAAACTAATATAGCGTCTCAGACTGACGATCATTTGGTGGTATATTGCCGAATTGGAGACTATGGAAACAAATATGAGATGGCGAAACCGGTTTTTGTGTCATTTTTTTAGATTCCCGTTGAGCCGACGGTAATTTTTAATTTTTCGATATTTGTAATATAAATCACAGTAATGCAGTCTTTTCTGTATCGCTTCGGCGGAGTTATAAGTTTGTGGCCCATCGAAATACATTATGGGGCCCTATTTCTCTATCACACAAGTTGTAAAACATTTATCATAAGCAGTTTTGTAACTCCTACGGTGCCCCTATGGTTATGGGTCCTCTCGCGCAATTGCAACATTTGCTATATTTTAAATCCGCCACTGCACGTCAAAACAAACTCTGGTGCAAGTTTTGAAAGGGTTTTTCCGCTCAATGTTTATGATTATTTTGAACTCTTATTTTTTACGACTATTTTTTGAATTTCCGAGAATACTTGCGTGCTCCTCCTCCTACTCCCTCAATTTCTGAAATTAAACTCTAGTTGTACTTCTGAGTCGTTTAAAAGTAACACCATTCATAAAATTAGAGATTTTTCTTTCAAACTTTATCTATTGTTTAGAAAGAATTTAGAGCATTAATGTAAGAAATTGATTAAAGACGTTTTGAATGGTGACATAATTCGGAAATCGAAGGAACTTTTGAATTTTTTCTTCGGAAGTGCTGAAATAGATTCAGAAACTCTTCCGAGGCGTTGGTTTTAGCGGTTCTTTACTAAAAAATTTAAGTCGAGGTTGGGGCCAAAGTGTGAATTACTCCAAAATCAGAGAGTGACCCCCCCCCCCCAACCCTCTCTCGAGGTTTCAAGCATTTCTTAAATATTTAGCAATTATTTATTTTGGTCAAGAAATGTCATTTTGCATATTTCTCATACTTGTTTCACCTATATTTCGTAATGCGCCATCTTTTCATCATTAATAGTGATCGATTTTTTTTTGTTGTCAGTAACTATTTTTCTGTATTTATATAAAATCAATGAATAAGTTATTTTCGTTTTTAATAGAAAAGTTTCAAGGATTTTCTATTATGCAATTTTTTAAATTTCAGAAAATTATTGTTAAATTGAAAAGTTTAATTTGAACTTATTTGTAAAGCTTCATAAAAGTTTAAACAATCAAATTGTTCAATATTATGTGTGCAAACATCAGATTAAGTAGTATATGTATTCAGTTATTAACTTGGTGTAAATATTGAGTTTGTTTATTGTAGCTGCGTTTTAAAAACATCGCTCTCTTCATAGCTATTTTTTCAGCAAAATTTATGTCACTGTTATAGCTTTTATGAAAAATGCAAACTTTTCTATTCATAAATTTTAAATAAGTATAAAAATATTCCCATTATAATTTAATATTGTAATTTATCTGTTACATTTTTTGTTTAATTTGATGAGTAAAAAATGTCTACGTGCAATCTTTCCACTTTAATTGCGTAATTTCTTGACAGTTTCATAGTTTTATTCTTATTTTTTTTAATGATTAATCAACATAATTTAATGTTTTTTAACTATGTTTAATGTACCTAAATCCATACATTAGTACGATATTACTGAAATCTTAGTAAATATTCAATTAAAAAACAAACAAACAAATCAATTGGTTATTAAACAACCTCTTTGTTTTTCTTCCTTCCTTTCTTTTCTTTTTCTTTTTTTTTTTTTGGCTGTTGTTCTTTCTCTTTCATCATACAGCAGTCAAAAAAAGGAGAAGCATAGCTACACCCTATAAAGATTGTACGTAGTACGATCCAAAAGCTCGGGGACAAGCTACATAAAACCTTACCCAGAATAGTTCACATTACCGAAGCACATCCACCTTCAAAGGGTTACCTTGAGGGACTATGTACTTCTGCCAGTGTTCATATAACTTTTGGAAACACTCCTGGAAGCCATTTTTCGATCAGCCTTCTATAATGCTGCTTTATCTTCTGACGGAAGAAAGCGGCGTCCATGCATTTTTTTTTTTTTTTTTTGCTGGGAACAGGTAAAAGTCATACGGAGCTAAGTTCGACGAAACGTTATGTTATTTGTTTGTCATATCAGAGTATTGACCAATCGAACCGTGCATCCTCAACATGAAAGTTGCCTTCTTTCCCACGATGAAGTTAAAGCAGCAGCACAAGAGGCCTTACAGGAGGTTGCGAAAAATGTTTTTCAGGAGTGCTTCTAAAAGCTATATGAACATTGGCAGAAGTGCATAGTCGTTCGAGGTGACTATTTTGTAGATAGATGTGCTTCGGTAATGTGAACTATTCAGGGTAAGGTTTTATACAACTTGTGCTCGAACTTTTAGATCATACTACGTACGTATGAGTTTCACAACTTACTATTTCATAACGTTTTTTAGTGACGCAAGTTTACGCGCATGAAGAGATCACAAGAGAATTTGCGATAATTAACTGAGGAGACGTTCAAAATGGATATTTCGATCATCTATATGTTCTTAGGTACATATGCATGTACAAATGTGCCGAAAAATCCTATGAAGTTTAAATTGGGTGATCGTAAAATAGAAATTTAGGTCAAAATCTGTTTTTTTTTTTTTTTGTGATTACAATTCCTTATTCGTAGAAAGGAAGTAAAGTGAAATGAATCAAAGATTCTTTAAATCCCTGATAATTTTATCAATTTATTTCTGTTTTATTGTTTTTTTTTTGCCATCGGCCAAAGGCATCGGCAATCGGCCATTTGGAGGAAAACTATCGGCCATCCTTGAACAATCGGCCAACAATCGGCATCGGCCCATCGGCCAAAAAATGCCATCGGTCGAGCCCTAATAAAAAGATATGATTGTTTTACTCCTAAGTAGATGTAAATGTAAACAGCAAAAGTATGAGTTTCAACCCTTTCATTCTCAGAATAGCAATAGGGGGAGAAGTGCCGCGGCTCTAGCAATTGCCCTGCCCAATGCAGTCCAGAGCACCTTCCCAACCCCTTGAGAGCTAACAAGCTTGAACTCGGGGGGGACAATGATAAAGGAATACGTAGGGGGCTGCACTGACTGCAGTTATTGTCAGTTACAACTTTCAGTGCCATGTAGAAATTGGAGAATAACTGTCACCACTCGATAACTAAAAGATGGGCAGGAACTTACTCAAAGAATTAGGAATGCATGGTGAGCTTTCTGCAATGATACAAAGTATCAGAAGTAAAAGAAGTATTCAATCCGGAATTTTTCCCTGAAGAGGTTAGAAGTTTTGTTCATCTGAACTGAAACTTTCTTTTTGTTCTACATAATATCAGTGTTATTATTAATGCAGTTCAATAGTAAACCAAACTTAATAAACAAAATGTTCGTTTCAGCGATGATTTCGTATTAACCGTAGTCGTATTAACAGAGTTTAACTGTCTTTCAATCATTTGGAAATTTTTCAATAATTTAAGTATGTTAAGATCTGAATGTTCACACATGTCATGTTGATCTTAATTTACTTGTTCCTACAATATCAATCTGATGTGAAAGTAATGTATGTGAAAGTAATAAAAGTGTAATTATATTGCTATTATTTCATAAACACTTACAGCATGTTCAGTTTAGTGTGTAAGACCTTAATTTTCGCAACTGTTAGTCCTAGATGAATAATTTCAATTGCAAAATGGTCAAAATAAGATGCAGAGTTAAGATATTGAAAGTCTGAAGCGAAAAAAAGTTAATGAAAAACTATGAAGTCTAATTTTTTATAAAACTCTTATTTATCCCATTCATATTTAGGAAAATCACAAGCATGAAAAAATAATTGAAAAGCAAAAAATTTGTCAGTACAAGCATTATTCATGCAGAAATTCTTGTGCGAAATTCTATGGAACTGTGCTGAAAATGAGTGAGAAACCTATCACCCTACAAAAAAAAAAAAAAAAAAAAAACTGATTAGGATACCTATTGAAGCAAAACACTTTTTATTTATCTTTTTCATTGTTAGTGAGAAATGAATGGAAATGTTTATACTATGCTATGATATGTAAAAACATGCTGCAAATGCTCCTACAATTTGAAGTATGTATCTAATCTAGGACTAGCAGTTGCAAAAATAGAGGTCTTGCAGGTCCTGCAGGTGCATGCTGTGTATGTATATATATATATATATATATATATATATATATGTATGTATGTATATACAGTACTGGTGCAAATTAATTGGGACAAGCTCAAAAATTTCCACAATTGTAACCCTTGGCAGAAATTTCTGGCTGCACCAATATTTGATACATATAGATTTTTCTAGTTCTAAAATTTTCTTACAAGAACAGAAAACTTTTTGTTACTATTTGTGTTTATTTATTGTTACATTGAAGGAAGTAAACAAGGGTTAGCCAAAATGGATGTACTATTGATCTCTATTTTAAATAACATTTGATTTTATTTCAGGAATAAATTTAATACCAATTCTTATGCAGTGCCAAGGATTCAACTAAATTTTGTTATTTGTTTTGTTTTTATGTATATATATTTTTATTTCATTTACATTCAAATCATTTCGAAATTACTAAAAAATAATTTACGCATGTATGTATTTTATTTATGTTGATTAATAATGCCTAATTTGTTACTTTTGGTGAGCTAATTGAACTCCCTTTTTGTTTCACTATATTTATTGTATTTACATTCATATAGTGTACAAAATTGTATGCCAAATTACCTAAAATTTATGCATTTTGTTATTTCTAAATCAAAACTTCAAAGGTTTAATTTTGTTATTACTTCACAATCAAAGAAATTTCAGTTAATGCTTTGTGCCAATATTTAGCTGCAATTGCGCAGCAAAGATTGTTCTGTTACATAATGAATTTGTTTTAGTTATTTTTAAAATTCATGTCAATAACCCACCAAAAATGTAGTCTTTTTTTTATTGTAATAAAATATTTGATTGTCTCAAAGAGTGCTATCTGCCCATTTTGACATTAGTATATCAACTATAAAAAGAAATTAAGAGGTCTACACAAAACTAGCCTGGGTCATATTTAGTAGTGAGGAAAAGCAGGCATTAAATATTATCACAGAAAATAAATCCACCCAAGCTATTAAAGAGAGGAGTTTACATTCTTTCTATTGTTTTAATAATGGGCATTTCAATTGGTTTTTGTTGTAGATTATATTCCTATTAGAGAAATTATGTTTGCTTATTTTTTTTTACTTTCTTTTACAAAAAAGGAAGTATTGTATTCACGAAAAAAAGTCACTCAAAAATCGGCCTTAATTTCCATTTTGCTCACACCGGAATGGATGTTGAGTTTTTTTCGACCCGACCACACGTGGATATACGCCTTGGAATGTACAGAAACCTGAAATATCCATTTTGACGATCCCCGAATTAATTACAACGAATTTTCCCGTGACGTCCGTATGTATGTGCGTATGTGTGTATGTATCTCGCATAACTCAAAAACAGTACGAGGCCTGTCTAAAAAGTATCCGACCTTTGGCTATAAAAAATATTTTGAATACTGGACGGGGTTGGGACCCTAATCCCCTTCAAAGTAGGCCCCTTGTACTTGCATACACTTAGCCCACCGATCCTTCCACTGCCGGAAACACCTCTGGAAGTCTTCTTTTGGAATGGTGTTCATCTCCCCCATCGTCGCGTTCCGCATTATCTCTTCTCTACTTTCAAAACGGGATCCTTTCAGTGGGGTCTTCAATTTGTGAAACAACCAGAAGTCGCAAGGAGCCATGTCTGGAGAGTAGGGAGGTTGGCGAACGGTTGAAATTCCATGTTTGGCCAAGAAATTTTGGATCAAGTGGGATGAATGTGCGGGGGCGTTGTCGTGATGCAGTTGCCAGTTTTTCGCCGTCCACATGTCTGGTCTTTTGTGCCGAACTGCGTCACGGAGTCGCCGGAGAACATCCTGATAGTACTCCTTTGTCACTGTTTGTCCTTGCGGTGCGTATTCGTGATGCACAATTCCACGGACATCAAAGAAGACAGTCAGCAGCACCTTGATTTTGCTTCACACCTGTCGCGCTTTCTTCGGTCTTGGAGACTCGGGATGCTTCCATTGCGACGACTGTCTTTTTGTTTCTGGGTCGTACCCATACACCCATGACTCATCTCCAGTTATCACGGTGTTCAGAAACCCAGGATCAGCGTTGGCGGTGTCCAGAAGGTCCTGTGCAACTTCAAGGCGGAGGTCTTTTTGTTCCGGTGACAGCAACTTGGGCACGAATTTTGCAGCCACTCTGTGCATGTTCAAATCATCACGCAAAATTGCATGTGCCAAATCTTTACTCACTCCAACCTCTTGGGCAATCTCCCGCACGGTCAAACGACGATCTGTCATTACCAAATTTCGCACCCTCTCAACAACAGCTGCACTCCGAGCAGTTTGGGGCCTGCCAGAACGCTCGTCACTCTCCGCTGATGTGCGGCCATTTTTGAATCGGTTGAACCACTCCTTAATTTGGGTTACACCCATCGCATCTTCTCCAAACACCTGCTGAATCTTACAAATTGTTTCGCATTGAGAATCACCAAGTTTTTGACAAAATTTGATGCAGTATCTTTGCTCAACACGTTCAGTCATCTTGAAAGAATTAGTAATCCGACGAACACTTTGTGTAGCACCTCACTCAGCGACCGACAGGCAGCGACTGACGCGCTGGAAGGCGGGGATAAAATTCACACATGCGCATGAAGGTCTCTTCCTTTACTGTGTACAGTGGCGCCTCGCTATCGTCTCTATTTTGCGCGGGAAAATCAAAGGTCGGATACTTTTTAGACAGGCCTCGTATGTCCTAGAAAGGTGCAATTTCGTACGTAGATTCCTAGTGGGGTCTAGTTGTGCACCTTCCCTTTTGGTTGCATTCAGATGTTTTTAAGGGGGTCTTTTACACCTTTTTGAGGGGAAATCATTGTTAATTTCAATGTCAACTCAAGTGGTGTCATAATTTGTCAAACACTTGGCGATTTATCGCCAAGATTAGTCGCCAACTTGACGAAAAATGTGGCGGTTTTTTTTTTTAATTAAGTCTGGTTTTAATTTGGCCAATGTTGGTGATATTTAAAGAGTTAACCACTGAATCAATTGAAAATTGCCAATAATGGGGAAATAAATCTGTGTAAAACTTTTTTTGCCTCGATTTGCAAGAAACTAGAGGTGAAAATATGTAGTGTTTCCTTGCTTACTCCAAGGCGCTATTATCATTAAATTGGCGTAAAAGGAAGTAATGCGATGCAAACATCAGCTAGTTTTTTTTAAATGTATATGGGTGATTCTCTAAAATCGCAACAATATTATGTCCCAGGAGCGTAACACAAGGATTGTTTGACCTAAAATTTTCTTTCTTTTTTTTAATAGTTAGAAAAAACTTTTCTGATGTTATTCCATTCTTATTTAAACAATAACTGATTTATTTTTTCCAGCAAAAATTTTTTAATAGCCAGAAGGTTGCTCTTTTGGCGTGTCCCCATTTGTTTCTCAAATATACTCAAATTATTTAAAAATTTTCTGTTTAAATTCCACAGATTTCATTTGTTGTACTAAATTACACATACTTAAAGGTGTAAAATTAGTCTTAAAATACATTAAACTATCTAAATAATCAACTTACTTCATTTTAAAGTTTGTCTTCAGGTTTTCATGTCATTCTCCTTTCCTAGGAATGAGTTCCCATTATTATAGACAAAAAAAAAAGGAATTTTTAATTTTTTGCACTACAACACTTTATTATCACCATTTTGTTGGATTCCTTGAGTATTTTGTTAATATGATTTGCCTGTTGTTCTTACTAAAACTTTGAAGTTCAAAATGAATATGTAACTTTGATAATGGATATGTAACATTCTTGCTGTCATTCTCCTGAACAGCATTTTTTTTTTAAATTTAAAAAAATAATAAATTTTGCTCAGTGTGTAGTTGAGTTAAGAGGTTAGAATAGAAAAATAAGATTATTTACCTTAATTATAATCCTGGGCTTATGTTAGGCTTTCCAAATGTTCCGGTTTGATCAGGACAGTCCCGTATTTCATAGAAGATACCGGTGTCGGGCCGGCTTACTTCCCATCCTGGAAAAAGATAAATCGGAGAAAAGATGTTAAAAGAAGTTTTAAAATTATTAACAGAAGAATATTTAGGGTAATTACTTTATCCTTTGTAACATTAATATATAAAACTAGTACATGAAATACATCGCCAGCTCAGTCATTCCAGCCGAGGACTACAGTTTCGTGCTTATTAGCATTCATCATCCCGGCATAGGAAGTGACTGAGCTAGAGGTGGAAAACCATTTGTTTGGCACTCTTGGCTTCTTTTACCTCCAGCTCATTAACTTCCTATTCCGTTCTGATGAGTGCTAATGAGCACGAAACTGCAGTCCTCGGCTAGAATGACTGAGCTGGCGGTGTATTTCATGTGCAGGGATGTACCAGCTGCGCCAATGGCGCCAAACTGCTCCAATCGCCGATCCTGTCCCAAACTGCTCCAAAAGACCGCCAAATGGACGTTTTTGCACCAAAATCGGACAAACTTGCGCCAAAACTGCAATTTCGCATTTAATGTTGCAGTTCCTTTAGTATATTTGGCAGTTTTGGAAGAATATCATCAAGTTTATGCATTTGGAGCTTGTTCTTACGATTTTCGGGCTTAGTCCTGATTTTTTGCGCATTTCAAAATCCGATTGCATCTGCTTTTGAAAAAAATCGATCGTTTTAATTTTTTATGTGATTCTGTTCCTTTGACTAGAAAAATTTTGCACTGATCATTACTTTCAGCCTTCCTTTGTTATCTTTTGTTTTCAGTATATGAGGATTGGTAAATTCGTCTTCTTGTCACGCCCACTCGAAAATGTCAATCCAGTTGCATCCAAATTGATTTAAGCGAATGCCATCTGTAAAAATTATATTGTTCACCAGTTTTGAATCTTGGGTTTCTAAAGATTTTAGGAGAGAAAATTTATCACTAGTTTTGGTTGGAGACACTTAAGATAGCAAAAATCTGGGAATTCTAATGCTCTGCTTATGAATATGCAAACATTTCAAGTTTCTCAGATTCAGGCATTTTTTCCGTAGTCATAGTCTGTCTTAAAATTTTCATTTATTTTTTTCTTTTTTCAAATTTTTCATATTTTTTTCACGTGTATTTAAAAATTCCTTTTCTGTGACATCATTTCTCAAAATCTTTTTTTTTTCATTGTAATTTCATTATTAATTTTGTGATCCAATATCAAACAGTTAAAAATAAAAGGTTTTAATGTTGCCTTGCTTGATCTTCAGATTTGTTAATAAAACAGTTCGCTGTATAAACATATATATGCCAAAAAATAATAATAATAACAATAATAAGGTTAAATATAAGTGAATAACTTAAACATCCAAAAAAAAAAATCTAACAGTTCTTTAAAACTCACTTGTAACTTTTGTTGAGGTAAAATTTTTAAATTCAACTATTAGAGATTGAGGCTAACCATTACGATTGTCCTCTTTGTCATCATTTTATTTCATTTTTACGTCTATCATTGAAGGTAGAGGTACAGATTTATTACAATGACTTGTAAAATTAATATTAGATTAGCTTGTGAGGATTTTTACAACAAATTTTAAAACAAAAAAGACTTTCTAAAAAAGTACTACAGAATTGCAAAGAACATGTAAATAATGTTCAAATTTTTATTTCTCACTAGCCGCCTGCGGCGACCAGCTGGTTCGCCTCTTACGCCATTCGCCTTTATGCAAGCAGAAAACCTACGCCTTCTGTTTGGCTAACTTGTCATTCACTTTTTTACGTCTATTTTGCCGCCTTCGGCGGCTGTTTAAATTCGGCAGCGGTATTAATCAATCTTTTTTCGTGCCATTCACCTTTTTACGCCAAGATTGCCCCCTTCGGCGGCTATCTACCTTTACGATCTATCTCTAAATTTTCTTATCCATCTCTATTTATTTTGACCTCTCTGCCCATTTCCTAATAAAAACAAAGATCACTCAAAAAAAAAACACTTTTTTTTTCATTTAAGTAGAGCAAAAAAATAAAAGTTACATCCAAAATTCCCCGTAGTATGCAAAAAAGTAGCGTTTGCAAAAGGAAAAAAAATCTCGCTATTGCTTTTGAATTAAATGCGCACAACTTGAAACGTAACGTAATAAGATACAGCAAAATGTCCAGCGTGGGGGGAGGGAGTTGCTGAACATGGCTATTAAAAACAAACGGAAACACACAGCTTAGCATAGTACAAAAAAAAAAAAAAAAATCGTTATTTTTACTTATCTAAACTGAGAATTAAAAAAAAAAAGAACTTCAAACCTAAAATTTTTAGGAGAAACGGGTTGTGTAAAAAAAAGAGAACAGAAGGATTACTTTGAAATAGGGAAAAAAATCTATGTTTTTTATAGCAGAAAATACAAATGATAAGTAAATAGTAAGCAATAGTAAAAAATCAAGATATACTACGATGTAGCGATTATGATTCGATGCTTCATATCGAATCGAAATCCGAGTAGTGACGCCAGAAGCATAAAAGATTGAAGAACGCTTTTTTCGACCGATGCGTGGAAAGACATGATGTGTTCAGCATTAAAAAAGTTGTAAAAAGAAAGAAAAAAAAATATTGTGTATTTTTAAAAACTTTTTTCTTCTGAAGAGTGCGAAATGTGTTTACTATTACCAACTTGAATTTTAGAAATGAGGCTTTTATGCTTCTCGCAGGATGATATTAGAAAAAAAATAAAACTCAGGAAGAAATGCAAATTAAAGGTTTTTTCAAAAATTCATAAAAAATACAAAAATTTTTCTATCTTCAAATTTTTTTTGGTTCATAATATTTAATATTAAATTTCCTACGATATAGTACAAAAAATATGTGTCTAGCGCAATTAGTTCGGGGTCTGTGAGGTAAAAAGTGCTAAAAATCACATAAAACATTAAATAACTTTTTTTCTAATCAAAAATTGAAGCCCTTGGTGCACATCTTCGGCAAAAATTGCACCTGTATGCCAAATTTCATCTTTTTAGGCCTTGTCATTTTCCCGGGATGCGCGCCACAAATATGTTATTTTATTATATGTATAAATTCAAAGTTTTTCTTCTTACTAAAGTAGCTTAAAATTATTAACCTGTAGGAAACAAAATGTTTAAATGTATCTGCTTGCGTCTTGTATTATTTATGACCCCTGGTTTAGACTGTTTAGACTACTAAGTAGTTACCGTTTATTCATAGCATTGAGAATGAAGTACCCGTCTAAAACACACTAAAAACCAACCAGTGGTGTGTGTACCCTTTTGAACACTCGCTACGCTGGGGGGAGGGGGATGAGTATTACGGTGTCCCGGTTGAATATTTTGAAAATCTGGCAAACCTTCCTTTTGCAGGCAAATTGCAAGGAAAATGTCATCATTCCTCTGGCGCAAAAATGCCATCTCCTGGTACAAAAAAAAAATCACTCTCCTAGCATTATTTATAACGCACTTGTAATAATTTATTTAGCAGAATAGAATTTTTCAAAACATTAGTTAGAAAATAAGATTATGATTAAAAAAAAAAACCTGTTTGGCAAACGATAAATAAAAAATGTAGTAGTAGAGAAATTCTATTTATTTATTTATTTTCTTGTTCAGACAAATTTTTCAAAAAGAGATTTAATGGTTATACATTTTTTAAATTTTAATGTTTGAATAGGTAAATTTTAATTTCTAACTTTGATAAATTAGAGCACAACTTTCTAGAATTAGGTAAATACTTTTCTAAATTAAGAGAATTCGAAATAACAAACAACTTAATTTGAGAATTGTTATTAATTTGCTGGTTTAGAATTTTAGTAAAGCAATTGAAAAAAAAAATTGTTAAAATAACTGTTCGTTATTCGAAGTGTAAGATATTCAGAGTGAATAAATGGAAGAACTTATATAAAGGGTTATTAAGGGTTAAATTGTGATTGGAAAATGTCAGGTTTTTGGGGAATCACCCATATGTTGGTTTTATATTAATTAAAATAAATAAATTGACTATTTTAGAAAAGGCATAAGCCCAACTAATGAGACTTTTCCGAACTCAATAAAATGTTCATTTCATTCCTTAATAAACTAAATTCTACAAGAATTTTTATGAATAATCTAGCCACAGTAGGATCATTACCTCACCTTAAACTACGTTTCATTTCGTAACTGAAATTAATTAAAAATTTTAAAACTATTTGGACTTATGCCCTTTCTGCAGTCAATAACCTGAAAGGCTAGTTTAGAGTGATTAAAATGTAAATCAAGTGAAACAGATTTATGATAATTAGAAATAATATACCAAAGTAACAAAAATAATTAGTGAAGTCCGTATGCATAAATGCATTGTCTGAAGAAAATAAATTTCTTATATTTTCCTCTTTCTCTCGTCTTGTTTTTGTGAAATGATAAAGTCTGGTGAAAAATCATAAATAGACAACTAACAAACTGAGAAAAAAGCTGTAGTATCACATGTATATAACACTATTCATATTCATCAAATACATCCTCCATGGAAATCTTTTTCTATCCTTCTCTTGTCTAGTTTTGCGTACCAAGTTCGATGTACATGTTAATATGATTATATTCAAAATTGCTCTGAATTATAATCTTAATATAAGTGTTATTTCTTCCTACATTATGAAAATTTTCCTTTTGTACTCAATATATTGGCAAAGGTAGTTCGGCTGACAAGCGTTACTTTGCAATATGCTCTTGAAAATCGTTGATAAAATACATTGCTCAAAACAATTAGGGGAGCAAGCAAAAAAGTGAAGAAAACCGCGCGAGACAGCCACGTATTGGCCTACAATGGATAGTACACGCGTATCAGTACGCGATACAGAATAAAAGACGTAAAAAATTTGGAATTAAGGTTTAATTATTTAAAAATATGGGGAAAAGATGATTTGGGGCAACAATTAGGTTACTTGTAAATGATAAAAAAAAAGGTACTGTTTAGACATGATGCATGAATTTTAATAGGACGTGTGGTCTCCTCGAACAACTAAGACTGCTGCACACCTGTTTGCCATGGATGCGATGAGGTTATCGATCTGACTTTGGGGATTACTGTTTCCCAACTCAAGAAGTGCAATCTCCAAGTCTCGAACAGTAACAGGCGGCCTTGTTCGCGCAGCAGTGTGTCGTCCGAGCATGTCCCAAACATGCTCGATTGGATTCAGGTCAGGAGAGCACGCTGGCCGTTCCATACGCTGTAATGCTTCAGCTTCAAACATGTTCTCTAACAGACGAGCTCTATATGGTCGGGCATAATCATGCTAGAAAACAAAGAAATCTCCAATGTCTCCAGCTTAAGGGATGACATGAGGTTGCAGTATCTCGTCGGCATACCTTCGGCCCGCCAAAGTGCCATTCCGAATGATATGCAGACCCGTACGTCCGCCTCTGCTGATTCCACCACATACCATCCAACTAGTTCGTCGGTTTTGTGACCTTTCACGAACGATTGCGGTGTTATTTCGAGTGCCCCTGTCCCTCCATACCAGAACACGTCGGGTGTCACACTCCAGACTGAATCGGGACTCGTCTGTATACAGCACTTGGCTCCAATCATGTTGCTCTCAATCTCAATCTTCAGGAGCCCATCGTCTTCAGGCAGCACGGTAGCGTGGGGAATGCAGACCTTTGGCCTACGTGCATAGAGCCCCCCCCCCCCCCTCATGAAGCCGATTACCTACTGTTTGGCTGGCCAGTGGCCACCCTTTGACCTGTAGCCAAGCGCAACTGCTTTTGCAGCTGCATAGCATTCTCTGTTTTGTTTCGACGGGCTGTAAACCGTATATACCGGTCATCAGTTGCTGTAGTGGAGCATGCCGACCTTGCCCTGATCGACGTCTAACATTTCCTGTTTCTTGGAATCGATTCCACAGCCTTGTAACGACACTTCTGGCGACTCCAACAGCGTTCGCGACACTACGTTGTGTTTGCTCGGATTCCAGTCTGCCTATAACACGCCATGCCATGGATTCCGGTATATCACGTTGTTGAGACATTCTCAAGTAACCTTGAGACCTTGAGTTTCACAGTTATAGCAATAAAACAGACGTTTTTGCATTGTCCCGATTTCTGCCCTTATCTCCTTTTTCTGGTTTTTGACGTCATGAACTTTGATTTACATATAAAGTTTTCTTGATCCGTTTCCTGGTAAGCTTTAAATTATGGATGATTCATATTATGTTACTTACTGGTATACATCATTGCGTAATTTTGTTAAAACCATGTGCTCCCCTAATTGTTTTGAGCAGTGTAGTTAGCCTGAAACCGTTCCTTTGGCGTGCGGTTCGACTCGTGAATTGAAGGTAATAGGCAAAGCTTGGGTATCTTTTACCATACCAAGCAACTATTTTGGTTCGTACTATTGTCTAGATTCTATTGTTAGTACACTTGTTTTTAACGGGTTACAGTTGCAGAGCTTAAATATCTATTTTCTAACAGATATTGTTATCCAAAGTAGCTATCAAACTTGTTCCAGTGAAAAATAGCCTGTTTTCAAAGCGCTGTAGCTTATATATAAGTTTGTCACCATGCATCTTCTTTTCGTTAATACCATTAGAAAGAACAGGTTTTTTTTTCCTATCAAAGTAAGTTTTTTTTTCCCGATGGTGTTCTTTCAGCTAAGAATAAAAAAAATGAGTTCGAAATTGTGTCTGTCGTAACGAATTGTCACGTTTAAGCTAAGGTTCCTGAGAATTTTATCACACTGGATGCCTGAAATCTTAGAAGCTTATTTAGTTTTCAGTACGTTCAAGTATTTTTGTGAGTTTGAGTCAAGTGATGTAAAGGACACTAAGACTTTTTTGCACATTAAAATGCACGCCCAAGTTAAGGGGGCCTGGTTTTATCTCTTTTAGAAGCGCGTGGATTGCTTGCCGATCACCCCCGCGTAAAATGGAACTCTGCGTTCGAAGAAGTGTGGCGAAGTGCCTTCTCGTAAAAAACGGACAATACCTGAATTCTTTACACCTTCAGGGGTTCCATCCCTCCCCAGAGAGCAAGGGCACCCCCCCCCCCCTGAATACCACAAAGACCCCACAAAAGCGAGACCCCTCAAAAAGAGAAAAATACTCTTCAAAACATCATTCCCTAAAAATTTCATTAGCAGAATCTGCGCCATGACCCCCCCCCCCCAAAGGTGGGCACCCCTGACTTCTTTCTAATTGAGGTTATATAAGATTTCATTTGGAAGTTTTGTGTTTTATTTGGTTAGAAGTCGGCCTGTTCTCGGGGCCGGAGCATTTGAGGGATGCCTCGTTTTAATGAGGCAAGTGGGGTATGTCCGGGACAGCTGCTTCATGAAGTGGAACGCACAGATCGATAATGAGTGGGAAGGACTTTCACTCGGAACTAAAACCCGGGGATTTCGAAAGAGTCATTTGGAAAGCAAAACAAGAATCCTTTTTTTATTTCCGTTGGTTAAAGAACTATATGTTCTGAAGCTGAAATATTAATCAAATTAATTATGGTCATTCACGACAATTTAGATCACAGTTTCTTTGTTTTAAGCTGCCCCACTCATTCTTCAACAGTTTTATTGTATCTACTGACAACAAACTGAAGAAAAGCTCTTAAAGTATGAGGTGTTAGAAAAGTCCTCGACACATCTTAAAAATCCATTATAGAAAAGTAAAAAATTGTCGTATGATTATGCGGTTTGTGCCATAATGCTTCACAGGTTCAAGAATTTTTTTATGGCAATCTTGAGGGGAAAAAAAGTAAAGTAAGAAAAATGTGTAATTATAAGTAATTTGCATAGACGGCTGTATCGTCAGTAAGAAAAAGAAACTTAATGTGAGGTGTCAACCTATTTGTGAGGAGCTAAACGATTTAACTATTTTTTTTTTTTTTTTTTTTTTTTTTTGCACTAATGTTGACTGGAACAAGATGAGGCTCGGTTTAGTTTTTTCCCACAGCTGTGGATAAGGGTTAATAAGCTTCACTCGGGCTGACTCTTAAACGTATTGCTTAAAAGTAATCCTTGAACTTGGATGTAAAACCCAGCCTGGAATTTCTAACTTGGACAAGTCTTTAAGCCTTGATTTCAACATTTCTAAGTCAGTTTTTAACTGCTCAAGGTGATCGATAAAAATTGGGGTTTTGTCTTCAGGAAATTCAGAAATATCGTTATATGTCATTGAATATTTTTTAAATCTTCGGAATTTGAGCTTTTTACGAATCTGTTTGCTTTGTGAATGTGAAACTTGGCGATGAATAATTAAAAAAATACCCTACAGCTTTGAAAAGGTTTAACAGAGGTGTAATGAAGGAAGCTCCTGAACTTTAACTTGTTTCATTTTTTAACTTTTGGTTCGTTTTCGTAACTATTTTCAATCTCGTATACGTTTTCAATTTTGACATTCACTGATTTTTATTGTTATTTTTGTTTTAAATACTCATCACCCCTCATAAACTTTTGGCCACTTGAGGAAACAGATCGCTCCTTTGGGGCACTATTTCGTTTTCAAAATTCATAACAATGTTAAAAACCAGCATTTAGACCGAGACATATGTAATTGTTAAAAAAAAAAAAAAAAAAAAAAAAAAAAAAAACGGAGAACTTTAATGGATTTGTGTGTGTGGGGGGGGGCGGGGGGTGTAGGTGAAATGAAAACAAATATTCACCAACACGGCGTATCAACACCTCTATCCAGCGGACAAACACAGTATTTTATAAGCTTTTTTTGGGGGGGGGGGGGAATGTTTAAAAGAAAGTTGTTACTGTCTGAGAAAAAAACTTTTAAAACCTTATTATTATTATTTTTAAGAGCTGTTCTTTCACAGTTGATCTACCCAATTTCATGTGTGTCTGGTGTAAATATTATTTTAATATGGAGTGCTTCTCCATATTAATAATATTATAATATGGGCTCCCGTCCTAGACGGCCTAAATATAGACGATATAATATTATAATATAGTTGCCCCCGCCTCCATGATGGCACACACTGGATCGTACCGTTATTTAAACCCCTGTGAGATCAAGATTAGCAATCGCCACTCTCCACAAGGGACTAAATAAAAAAAAAAGTTGCTACTATATAATTTAGTAACATTCGCCATCGGGCCTCTGCTTTCTCCAACCCCTCCTGCGCTATCAATTACCTTCAATGCCATTAGTTATATTAACCTCTATTTAAACGGATAATTTTAATATTTTAGCAGTAATTTAAAAGTCAATTTGTTGTCTGGCTGCTTTTTAGTTTACAAATAAAGTGGTGACTAGAAAAGAAAGAGTGACGTCTCCTGAAGTTTCTTCTTCTCGCCACTAGTGACCAGAAAATTTTTCCAATCTTGATCTTTGCCGTGAAAGAGGAAAATCCAAAGGCACTCTCGAACGAACCGGTCCATAAAAGTCTGTGTCGAAGATCTTTGCATTTGCATGGTGAATAGAGTTTGTCGGGAGTAGTAAATACTAAAAAGCCGTCTCTTGATTTTAATTCCACCATCAAAGAGCTCTGTCCTATCTGGTGGAATGACGGAGGCAACAGCCGCCCCGAATGTAACCCTTTGCTTTTGAGTGCGGGTCATTAAAGGCAGCCTGGGTGACTGCCGGGCTCGAAGCGTTCGTTATTATTCACCGTTATTACACGGTCCCCCCCTCTTCCCCACATCCATCAGGGGGGCCGCTTGTCAGCACCAGCTGACGACACCCCGCTCCGAAAAGCCAGCCGCGTTGCCACAATCGGACGCACTTCACACACCGCGCTCTTGGCCAGGAGTGTGCAGAGGGAAAGTCCCTTTTTCAGGTCACTTTCGTTAGATTTCAGAAATTGAAATGGCATTTTACTTTCCGCGGAAAACTCGGCACCATTCTCACAATCAGGGCTGATTAGCCAAAAGGCTCGGGAAGCTTGAGCTTCCTCTCGGGATTTTTCGAGGGCCTGAAATTGACTGAAAAACGGTGCTTTAAAGTTTCAGTTTCAGCTTTAAAGTGCAGTTTTAAAGAGATTGCAAACTTAGTACTTTTTTAGTAAAATTTGGCTCAACTATTTTACAATTTACTTTGACAGCATCGATAAATTTCACAGCTTTATCAACGTGATAAATCTGTTTTAACAGCTGACCACCCTTCTTCGCTGAAAATTTCTGTAAGTATTTGCAATGGACAAAAATTCTATGTGTCGCGTTGGAGGAAGGGGGGGGGGGAATATTGTTCTGAATTATACAGTATCACGTTTGAAAATATCATTTGTAGTATCAGCGGATTTTATTTTAATGTGCGATGTGTGTAGAATTAAAAAAAAAAAATCCCTAAGCAAAATTTGGGGGTTCCTCAAATGAGATGGAGTTTTCCTCAACTTCAGACGTTAATCAGGCCCTGCTCACAATCACAAGCATGAGTAGCACTTTTCAGTACTGAAGACGGAAATTCGTCTTTAAAAAAATTGGCACATGGCAAAGATCAAGATTCGAGGTCGCCACTCGTCACGTAGCGACTAAATAATAATTACCGAATTAAAATATTAATATTTGCTACCCAGTTGCCCCTCTCCACCTGTGCTGTAAACAATTTTAAGTTGGCAGAAAACATTCCTCTTAAAAATGAAATAATTTCCTGCTCGCATAATTAACACTTGATTATACAATTACCGTTAATATCACTAAAATGAGTTTCTTTATCATTCATTTAAAGTGATAAGATTTTTTCTGCTTCAGTAATAGTCCGGAAAAGTAAAAACTAATTTGTCGTTTGTTTACTTTTTTTTGTTTTGTTTACAAGACAAGAAATGTAGCGACTAATAAAATTGCTTCTACTTGCCACTGTCAACCAGAAAAATTTCCCAATCTTGACTTTTAATCCTTGAGCAAAATGGCCGCTTAGCATTTTTTAAAATTTTATTTATTAATTATTGTTAATATAAAAGAAATGTCAAATATATATGTTTTTTTGTGAATTTCAAGAGTTTATCTACCTTCTAGTACATTTTATTTAGGTATTTTTACTATTTCTACTGGGTCAAAAAAATAAAATAATAAATAAATAAAATTATCCTGATCATTGAACAGGCTAACTAGACAGTGGTTGAGGGCCACTGTCTAGTTAGCCTGTGCTTGAGCGCCCCCTTCTTTTAGGGGCGTCCAGTTGTATAAAGCTGCTTTAGCCAATGGCTAAAACTGTAAGGTTTAACTAGGGGAAGGGGGGCGAAAAAGTGTCTCGCCTAGGGCCTCCTTATATCTTAATCGCACCCTGCCTCTGTTTTTAAAGACTGCGATTTCTATGCGAGTAAAATCTCTGTTTTATCATCATGTAGGTAATCTTCACGCAAGCTCTCCCCTTACCGCGGGGATTTTTGCAAAACTGATTGGGCTCTAAAAATTCTAGGCAAGAAAACCCAAAACCATGTAACTATTTACTGTTAAAATGTATTCACTTTAAAATTCTTCGATTGTAGTTAGTCAATTATGATTCTAAAAGTGAAAAGATAGAAACGTATATAATAAGAGTACTAAGATTGATCTCTCAACAATTATTTCTTTATTAGTTTTTTTTTTAAAGGTGTAGAAAATAATTTGCTGCTAAAGAAGGGGGGGGGGTGATTAATGATTTGATACTATTATATAGATTTTACAAGACGAACTGTCGGCAAAAAATTACGACAAAAAGAGACTAATTTCATCTAGGGTTAGAGCAGGGATTTTTTTTTTTCCAACACACTCTTTTTATAAAGTCACAGCTTGTGCTTGGAATCTCTGTTCAAGATTGTTTAGCCAAAACATTGTATTTTAGAGAAAGTATAAATTTTCTTTCAAATATTTAATAAATAATGTAAAAGCCTAAAACCGAAGAGTTTCAAACAGAATCCCAAGAACCTAAAATCTCTAATGAGAAACCAAGATTTTGGGAGAAAAAACGAGCTGATGTGTGCATCACATGACTTCCTTTTGCTCCAATTTAATGTCATTTTCTCATTATTCGAAGTTTTAATATGATTCAATAGTTTACTCTCTAAATATCACCAACAGTGGCCAAATTAAAACCAGATTAAAAAAAAAAAAAATTTAAAAATCGCCAAATTTGTCGACAAGTTGGCGACAAAACTTGGCGACCAAAAGACTGGCGATATATCGCCAAGTGTCCGCCAAATTATAACATCACTTGAGTTTACATCGAAATTAACAATGATTTCTCCCCAAAAAAGGGCAAAAAACCCCCTTTGGAGCATACGAATGCAACCAAAAAGGAAGGTGCACAACTAGACCCCACTAGGAGTCTACGTACCAAATTCCAACTTTCTAGGACATTCCATTCTTGAGTTATGCGACATACATACGTACATACAGACGTCACGAGAAAACTCGTTGTAATTAACTCGGGGATCGTCAAAATGGATATTTCGGGTATCTGTACGTTCCTAGGCACATATCCACGTGTGGTGGGGTTGAAAAAAAACTCAACATTCATGTGGGGGTGAGCAAAATGGAAATTAAGGCCGATTTTTGGGTGAAATTTTGTTCGCGAATACAATACTTCCTTTTTTGTAAAAGGAAGTAACAAGCGACACGCGTGTGCTCTGCACGAAAGCTAACTTTCAACTGAAGGGCACAAGCGTAGGTATGAGGATAGACCCTTCTCCTTTTGAAATTTAACCAGCAGTTTGTACCTCTATCCATCCCACAAGTCAAAATTTCCCGAATCAAATTTTCATTTTTTGAGGTTTTGGCCAGCTTTCCAAAATTTTGCGTCGGCAGCTTGCACTCAGCTAAACATTATCGTCCCTTCCTCCAAATATTTTTTGTATGATATATACAGGGTGATTATAATTAAAGTAACACTTTCAAAATGTTGCATACAAAGATCTGCTTGTCTTTTTCTTGGAACTGAATAGGGGAATGTGGGACACAGTAAAATAGTTAAGATAACTATAGATAACTTACTTTTTCAAAATGAACAAGTTAGAAATTCGTTCTGAAAATTATGGTACAAAAAGGAAGAACAATATATTTTATAACAAAAATTGCATTAAAGCATTATTTTTTATTTTTGGCAGTGAATTTGCACCTCGAAAAACAAAAGAAAAAAGATGGAAATGTTTGATATCTTTTTTTCATGGAGCAAAGTGTAAAATAAAGTATTTTTCTAATGAAATATTTTCTATTCGATTATTAAAGATATTTTTGATCAAATAAATGAGTAAATAAAGGAATGAAGGAATAAATGAAAAGGAAATGAAACAATTAGCGAATAAATCAATAAGTTTATAAATGTAAAAAAATAAAGGGTTAATAAAATGACGAATGAATAAGGAAATAAATGAATGAATAAATAAATACGGGAATTATTAAACGAAGAAATGTAAATGAAATAATTAATAAACGAGTTCATAAGTAATTTGATAAAAGATTGACAAAGTAAATGAAATATTTTATTTTGCTTTGCCATATCCATTTTGCCCCTCATGCACTTAACTTACTATGCCAGAGTGAACTATGCGATTTTTTAAAGATCCGACCTTAACATGTAAATATGCAGCAAATGTTGCTTTCTGTCTTGAATAAAATTAAACATAAACATGTCAAGTATTACTTGGTAGTACTGCTTTCTTAGTTTATAAAACACAAATATGTTTTACGTGTATTTTTCTATATTATTCTAATTTTAAATCTTCTCATTGAAAATAAACATTATGTATGATGGTTCACTGTGGCCATCCAGCTGTACAAAGCATTTAAAATACAAATAAAATTAATATTAAACGAACAAGTACTTTTCTCCGCACACACCCCACCACTTAGCTGTAAGCCTTAGGTTCCACCGCCCGGGGGGTCCGCGTAGCGGGCCCCCCGCACGGCTGAGCGCGACGGTCGATAGTCATCTAAGCCACGGACGGTCTTGGTGCTTATTGCGCCGGGGAAGGTCCCCGTGCTGGGCGTCAGCCCAGCTGGGAGTTTACCCCTTAATGTGTGAGCCTTGCTCGCCGTGAGATACGGGATATCTCCCCGTACTTCTTTGGCGAAACGAACAAGTACTGCACTGAATATTAGTAGGACTAAATTAATATTTAAACTTTTAATAACAAGGACTTTATCATTTAATAATAACAAATAATTTTTGTCTCACAAGAAAATATTACAGTATTTATCAATTTTTGAAATGTGCTTGTATTATCATGTTCTTTGATTTTCAGAGGTAATTTACCCTTGACTGGAATAGACAACATGAGTGATTACATAGTTTAAATATTACTAAATAGGGGGCACTAAAAGCAGAGTAAATATTTCAAAATTTCACTTAGTCCCGCTATTTTACTCTACTCCACATTCCCCTACTTGAAGAAGTGGGAAACTATGGCGTAAGAAAAATATCTTTCCTGTAATGTGTGTGTGTGTGCTGTGGCCACATCTTCTAGTGGCGTCGAAGCATTTGATTTCCTTCTTCTTCCAGATTGAACTTTAAAAGAAAGTTTCCTCGAGTCGAGTTGAATCCTTAGGGCAGGAATTAGTAAATGGAGAGAGCAAGTCCAATCATTGGCTTTCAAAAGCTGAGGCAAAGACGCCAAGTCATGTGACTCAACGACGACGAATGGTTGGCATGTTTTGCTTGAAACAATAGCGAAATGAACCTGATTTTTCCAATGCTTTGCTTAAAACTCTATCACGTGATTTGGGATATTTGCTTCACGAATGAAAATCTTCACGCTCTCCACTTTATCTCTTCTCATTCTCTATGGTTAAATTAATGAACTGTATAGGGTGTTTCGAAAGCCTACCGATATTTTCATGAAAAATATTTTTAATAACGAAACTGCTTGACTAATAAGCAGTTTAAGGCATTAAGCATTTATAAGCATAAGCGTTAAGAAAGTATAAGCAGTTATAAATGCATTTTAACATGATTTCTCAATAATTCAAAGCATCGGGCCCTCCTTTCATGGGTGGCACGAAATACATCTAAAAGTAAATGGGTTGTTATTTGTGCTGCTTGCTGCATCAGTTACTCGTTGTTTTTAATATTCAGTTGTGCTAATACTCACTACTTACCCTTTCCACTTAGTCACACACAAAAATTTCAGGGGTGTTTAATCAGGAGAGCGACTACAGTCTGAGTGCAACCCGCAACTAATCCATCATCGAAAAATTGTTCGTCTGAGGATGCATCGTCCTGCTGGAAAACAATTTGCAGCATATCAAAGTAGATGCTTTCCTGTAATTGTTGTTAACTCAACTGGAAAAGCAAAAGAATTATTAGTGCAAGGAAACCTTTGTGGAAATACATTATTTTTATCGTTATATTATAATTTGTACGACATTTTTTTTTTAATAGAGAAATCGATTTACATGAAAATGTCAACAGATTTTTGAAACGCCCTATTTTGCCCTGTTCTTGTACAATCATCTATTGAACTACAGTGTTTCTCCAAAAATAAGCCCTGGTCTAAAATTATACGCTATTATTATCGCCCTTATTTTGGGCTAACTTTCAATATCTTTTCTTCTTCTTCTTCTTCTTTTTTTTTTTTTTTTTTTTTTTTTTTGCACAATAAATCATATTTGTTCTCAAATAAAAAACTTATGTCGGTTCAAGAAATACATTTATTCCTGACAAACATTCGAAAACAAGCAAAATCATGAACAGAACCAAGTTGGGCACAAGGAAATCATTACCTCTTATTAAAGCGATCAAGTATGATTTTCGAGGACTTCACATTGAAAAATTACCGGTTTAGAACCGCAGCAGGCAGGAGCTCTATTTGTATGCCCGAATATTACACTCCCTACCACCTCTGATTTCTGCATCATATTTCAATACGATGCTCTTCAGAATCAAAAGCTGGATCCGACGTTGCATGGTTTTGTCTTCTGGAACATACTTAACGCTAAACGCTCGTTTGTTTGCGACATATACTTAAAAAATACTCAATATTCTAATTAGTTGCAAGCATTAGGTACGATTGCTTCGTTTCAAATTTTCATATTCGGTGCATTTGTGCTTGGTCATTCAGCAATAAAATACTCTTATAGTTGTTGATTAATTCGACTTCCGTTTTGCTGTCATATTATACAGGGTGTTCTAAAAATGACGATCCATTGGGGAAAACTAATATATTGATGGATCGTCATTTTTGGAACACCCTGTATAATATTACAGCAAAAGGGCTTTGGTTTTGTCATTTGTGGTCCAAAAATGACGATCCATTTCCAGGGAAAAACTAATGTATTCATGGATCGTCATTTTTGGAACACCCTGTATAAGCGTTTTTTTGAATGAATATCTTAAAGAGGGCTTATTTTAGAGGTTGGGGCTTTAGTACTTACAAGATATAAGTGTTTATTACCTGTTCTTACCCAGAAAAATCAAGCAAGGGTCTATTTTTTCATTAGGTTATATTTTCGGGGAAATACGATATTTTTCGTAAATGATATGCAAATTTGCATTATCTTTTAAATATAAAATTACACAATCATTAAATACTAATGATCGGATGCAATTTGCATCGGAGGACGATAATAATGTATCAGTATCAAAATTACTACTCATTAGTTTATAAACTCTTCTCCAATATTTGTTTTTAAAGTTCGCATGAGTATTTTATCGTTTAATAATATTAGATGTCATACTTTCAAAATAGTAATCCATCAAATTTCAACTTTCAGAAATCCATCAAAAGTACGATAACGTGATTTCTAGCGTTAAATGTGGCTGTTATTTACAATCGATATACTAAATCGTTTAGCTTGTAAAACTAAAATGTAAATATTTGATTGTTTCTGTCATTTGCAAATAAATGTTATTCACCTTTATTTAGTCCAATAATCGAAGTATATTGAAGTTTAAAGTATGCCCCGAATTTTGTATTTCTACTTAAAGGCACGTGAATTTTATTCCTCTAATAGAAATCCCCTTCAGTTACTTTCAAAACGATGAAAAGTCTTTCCAATAATGCGGAAAAAAGGAGCTAGCTCGTGCGGAAAATAGAATGTACTTGTATTCGGATGTTTGTTGCTTAACCAACAGGAATAAATTGATTGAAATCCATAAAAGTAATGCCGTGTAAGCTTTTCGACATCTTACAGTTTGAAGCATTTTTTTTTTTTTTTTGTCCGAGTTAAGTTCAATCAGGAGGTCACTGTGACCTTCCAAATTTTTCCTTATTTGGCATATTTTGGCTGACAATTCGGCAACATTTGGAGTTCTATCCGCAAAATTACCATCATTCGGCGATATTTATAGTTCCATTTGGCGAAATTATCATCATTCGCAAAAATTGGAGTACCATTTAGCAAACTAAGAGCTGGCGCCCTCCCCACAATTTAAGTTTTGGGTGCCCCTGAGTTCAATACAGGGCTCTCAAAGAGCCGAGGCGGACCCCTAGTTTCTTTTATCACCGGACCCTCCCCCTCCCCCCCCCAAAAAAAAAACGACGAAAAGGAAAATAAAAAAAAAGGAAGAAAAATAAGAAAGAAAAAAAGAAAATTAAAAGCTACTTACTGGAGAACAATTAACCCTCCGGATTTAATGAGCCCCAATCAAGGCAGTCTCCGGATATTGTAACATCTTAGAAAGTGCTAGTTTACTTCAGTGCATCACCTACTATTTTGGCGAAATTGGACCGTGTACAGTCAAGCGCTGCTAGGATTATCACTGGCATGAGACACAGCTGCCCCACAGAAGTAGTTCTTTTCAAAAGTGATATCAAGCCCTTATGTCTGATAAGAAACCTAATACTTACAAAATACTTTTGTAAACTTTACAGCTACGGAGTTAATAACCAGACATCTGAATATCTTAGAAACTGGACAAACAGACAGAGACTAAAAAGAGATAGTCCTTTCTCTCGAATGCAAACGATGAATCTTTTGGATCAGGACGTAGAAGAACATTTTCTGAAGAAAGTCTTTATATAACCATCTAGAGGGTTTACCTAAAGTACATTTTAGATCAGAAATTGGGACTCATACTTTCAAAAATCAAGATCCACCTGAATACCTACGTCAACTCGCATTGGAGTATATTAATCAAATACCAGCTGCTGTTATTCAAATTTATACTGACGGCAGCAAAAATGATCGAACTCATGTGGCAGTGGCATCTTTATAAAGGCTCTTAATTGCGCTCATAAATTCAAAATTAGAAACCCAGACTTCTGTTCCGTTTTTAGATTCGAGTTTATTGCCATTGATGAAGCTCTCAGAATCATCAAGACGGTAACATCATCTGCTGAAATATGGATTTTATCTGACAGCCGCAGTGCTATCCAACAACCAACATCTTAGCAACTAGACAAAGGTTGGAGACAAAACATCTGTCTCAATCCTTAAAAATCTTAAAGAACTCACCCAACAACATGAGATATACCTCCAATGGATACCAGCCCACATTGGTCTCTTTTTGCAATGACACAGCGGACCTCCTGGGCCAAGGAAAGTGTTACTGAAAATATGGTGTCGAGAAGAACCTTGACCTTCTCAGAAATTTGTTCTAAAATGAAGACTTTGAACCAAGAACTTTGGAAGACTCCCCCGACTCACCCCTAGTACAATAGGCAGTCCCCAGGTGGTTCTCTTTCCATCAAGGCAGATAGAGTCGTCCAAACAACAATCAGCAGGTGTGCAGTGGGCACATCAAGTGCCTTTCTTTTCATTTAGGTGAGAAAGGTTTTGAGACCTGTACAAAATGTAGACTGGTACAGGCATCTCTAGACCATCTTTTGAATTGTGCGGGACTAGACAGAGAGGATATTTACTCCAGTCCTCTCCTTGTTTATGATTTTTTAGGGACTCTTCGGCTCATGGACCTGGTCTAGCCTGCGGCTAGACCGGAGGAATAAGTCATCATCATCATCATCATCAGAAAGTGCAATTCCAGCTTAGCTTTGGCCATATTTGCTTTAAGAACTTTCTTGTTAATTAGAAAGGTGCTCAGCCATTAATTAAAAATATATATAAGTTTTCACTGAATGTTCCTGAGTTATTCAAGAAACATGACTGACTTTGGTTGGGAAGGTATCTTTATTTTCAGAAGCACTCCAAGTCAGCTTTCGGGAGGTTACTAACTTTTAGCGGAAAACGTTTCTGGTTTTGGTCATACATGTTATTGGCAGAAATTAGTCACATCAGCTGCTCATTATTTTCCAGAAACATTTCAGAATTTCTTTTACAGTGTATGTGTTAGGTTTTGTGACGAAAGAGCCTTAATGCAGCTCAGTATAGTTAGGAAGGAAAGTGGTGTCAAGTAACACCCCTTGCAGGTTTCGATATTTTTATTGAAAAAAATCGATAGTTTATAGAAAAATTGTCCATTGCTCGGTGGCTCACAGCTTCCTCCTACAAAAATTGCGGTTGACTGAATGCAAACACAGCTTAACAATCAACGGCTTCGAAAAACACTGAGTGTTGTATAAATCTTTGAGAGTCCCAAAAAAAAAAGTGGCTACAAAGCGCTCTAAAAATGTTACATGTGTCACTATTCCAAAACTGTTTTTAAATGCGTTCCAAAAAGTGCTCAAAATTTATGTGAACTAAATAAGTATTCTGAAAAATATGCCAAAAGATGTGCTTCAAAACGTTTCAAAAGAAAGGACCAGTGTCCGTATGTTTAAAAAGTGTTTCAAGATTTGCTGTGCATCGTAGACCGACCACTGAATGAACAGCTTGTAGTTATTTTTAAAAAAGGAAACTTCATATATATATATATATATATATATATATATATATATATATATATATATATATATATATATATATATATATATATATATATATATATATATATATATATACATACATACATACGTACATACATACATACATACATATATATATATATATATATATATATATATATATATATATATATATATATATATATATATATATATACATACATACATACATACATACATACATACATACATACATACATACATACATACATACATACATACATACATACATATATATATATATATATATATATATATATATATATATATATATATATATATATTAATGAGTTGACTTCTATACCATTTCAAAAAGAAAACTTTTCTCCGCATCACCCCATTTCTTCAGAAAAAGCGGTGTTTTTTGTTCCTTGGTACTAGTTATACCTTTCATTGATTGGTTGGCTGCATTCCCCCCCCCCCCCCCCCCCCAAAAAAAAAAAACACGACTAGAAACAGTAAAAGTTCCTCCAGTTAAAAAACAAAAATATTCATTAATTCAAATGTTTTTCCTTTTCTTTCAGGTGCCAAATTCTGTAGTTTTAATAGTGTTTGACTTTTTGAAAATGAAATTTTTCTTAAAAGTTAGTTTACTTGTCAGTCTCCTTATTCGGGCCCAAAATTGTGAAGGTCATTAATTGCTTATTTTCACGCTTGTGCAGCATAAAATTAGTTCCTTTAAATGACCGCATTTTATCAAATTTTCAACATGTATTTACTTCCAAAAGTCCCGCTTTTTCCTAAAAACACCGCAAAAGCTAAATGCGGCCGACACCAGAAAAATGATGAAATGCGGCGGGAAAGCGAACCTCCATTCCTTTCGCAGCAAGCGCGTGATCCCTCCTCTGATTGGCTTGCATCCGCCGCCCATTCGCTCTGCGCTGGCCAATGGGAGCGGGGCCGCTCGCTTTAAAGGGCGTCGCGGGAGCTCTTCCAGTCAGCTCGATGATCTCCGTCGATGCCGGAGCGGGGGATGCAGGCGGCATGCGGACGCGGGGCTCGGGACTTCTACGTGGAGACGTTGCTCCAGAGCCCTCGCACCGATCTCAAGTTCGGAGTGAACGCCATCCTCGCCTCCGATCCGCATCGGAGCAAAATTCCGGATCTCTGTCCTTCCGGTGAGTGGATCTTCTTCTTCTTCTCTCCGACCTCCGCTTTCCGACGAAATGTCCCGTTCGAGGTATCCGAGCACAGTCAGGGCCTGATTTACTGAGGTGAATCCGACGACTCTGCATGGGCCCCCTCAAGAGGGTTCCCAAACAGGACATTTTGTCATCAAGTTGTCCAAACATTTTGAATTTTCTATGTTATTTTCACTATTTTGTGGGTTTCCAATCACTTTTGAGGTAATGCATTTTATTTGTTCCAAAAGCTTTTTCTTTAAAATGAAGTGAACTATTTAATGTTGTTTCTTAGGATGAACTAAATAATAAGCATTTTAATTTCATTGATTATAAACTACAACATAGTCTAAGTAACTTTTAAGCATTTTATTTTCGTAATAAATATGCAAGTATGCAATAGTTTTTACCATGTAGTTGTCACAACTAATGCTATTATTAGCTCATGCAGATCAAAAGGTCAGTTTCAACTGGAATGTGTCTTTGCTATGGGCATAATGTAACATTATGTATTGCACTGTTCACAAGCAAATAATAATCTGCACTGCGCCAGGCCTTGGCAGCTAAAACAAAAATGTATGCCCTCGCCCACTCTTCGAAAAGTAGTTAACAAAACCATTACTTTTGATTGAAATTGTTGATATCTTTTAGGTAGGAACAATTCTGTATAGTTGCAGGGGCGGGGGATTCTCCAAAATATTTGATTTTTTAATATGAAATTAATGTAAATTAGTTTCAAACCACCTTTTTTTTGGTGAGTCCCCTCAAACGCTATTGTCAGTTCCACCAAACATTTTTTTCTAACCGCAGCACTGAGTAAAGACCCCAGTTGCTGTTTGTGCCCGAGGCTCCAGTTGTCTGAATCGATCCCTGAGCACATTTGGAGCACTTTTATTAGAAAACATTTTGCTATAAACCTACTTTTTTGATGCAATTTTAGCAAAAAGTAATAATGAACTAGGATTTTTCAAAATACAGTGGAACGCCGTTATTCTACGACTCGGTATACTACATAATAGGCTATACTGTGGGTGCCATCATGTCCAACAATATTTTAAGGAATAGAGAATTTCCGTTTTATTTCATTCATAAACCCTCCACATAGTCTCCATGTTCAAAAATTTTTATGTACAATATCTGCTTCTGTATTCCACTCCAACCTGGCCTTCATGTTCTAAAAAATGAATAAGTTATCCACTAGCATGAGTTTTAATCATAATTAGGCATTAATTACTGTTATTTTGTATCTGTGCGCTTTATTTAAGGGCGGCAGTTTGTTATAAAATATTCTATGTGCATAAATGCGTGCAACGGGTGTTCAGCAACGTTTCACTGGATATTTAAAACAAGGTCGGTTAGTATTGTAGTCTGTTGTATTATTCTCATTTATTAACATCTAGTAAAAATTAAGTTTCATTGTACTGATACGGTTATGTTGGAAGATGGGTTCAAAGTATGTTTCATGACCTTGGGGCTATGTAATTTCTATACACTAATGCTGCCAGATTGACGTAATTTCAGTAAACATTAATAATGAACTAGTGCTTTAAAAGCTACTTCTATACACTAGCATTGCCAGAATGATGCAGTTGCAATAAACGCTAATAATGAGCTTTAAAACTTCTTCTGTACCCTAACGCTTAATAATGCAGTTTTAGAATCAGTAGTATGAATTAGCGTGGATTGGGAGAAGACGCCGTAGTTTTTAGCTTTATTTTATATAAAATATTACATTGGTTTTATTTTTAACCAACGATTTTATGGACAATAGATGTAGTTTTGAAATTAATAAAAAAATAAGTTTCATTTTAAAAAACTATTTTTTACTCCGGAAAAAAAATGTAAACGTTTGAATTTCAGCATCTTACCCCAATCTTGGGTCAAGATGACCGATACCTTAGGGGTAAGTACACAGAATACACAGTGTTTTTAAATCAATTTCAATTTATTAAAATGAAATACATTCGAGAACATGTTACATATCCATCCAAATAACAATGATTGTTGTTGTTGTTCTTTTCGATCTTCCTTTTTCCATTTTTGTAAACTTTCCTTCCTTACAGAGACTGCGCATTTAGTTTCAAGTTCAGATTAATTCTTAAAGCCAATTAACACAAAGAGTGCAAGTAATCTATCCAATTACACTTTTCCCAAAGGACTTTGTTCGTAGAACGATCATTTCCATCTCTAGCACGCGTCCGAAAACTGCAGGCATCTCACCCCCAAAGTATGTTTG
>NW_026559155.1:0-77745 GCF_026930045.1 Uloborus diversus | reverse complement strand
AAATAAAATGCTTGAATTTTTTTATCCAGATGGCCGATGCTTGTTCTGTTTCAAAGTAACTTACTTAAGGGGATACCCCCCTTAGATTGAACCCCCGTCAAATTACGGGGGAAGGGGGCTCCCCCCAAAAAAACATAAGTACAAAATTTTTTCAAAAACAAGCGCTAAAAATTTTAAGTTTGAACCAACCTCTCCACTGACCACGCCCCCCCCCCCCCCCCCCCCCGTAGACCACACTGCTTCTGATTTTATTGGAATAAAATGTTTGATTTTTTTAAATCCAGATGGCTGATGCATGGTCTGTTTCTGAGTAACTTACGTAAGGGGATACCCCTCCTTAAATAAGAAAGTCCCTCATATTCTGGGGGCTCCCCCACCTTCAAAAAACCTATTAAAACACGAAGATTTTTCAAAAACAAACCTTACAAATTTGATGTTGGCGCCACGGACCCCCGTTAGTCTGGATCACCGGATAAACCGGCTCGATCGATTTGACCGATTTCCCTTTACATTTAAAGAGCGATCGTCAAAATTCCATAATAATTATTTATTTAACCCTCTCACGGGCAAGACCGTGTTATGTCGTTGATTGAGTTCCCTTTTCTTCGCAATGCAACTTTTAAATCAATTTGTTTTACTCGATAGGGAAAAAATCGAACTGTCACAGGAGAAGATTACAGACTTCGTAATAACAAAGTAGACATGTTTACTGTTTATTTGTAATTCTATGTGTTTCCTTTTAAGGTGATTTTCAGTGAGTATGTTTTATTTTGTTTTGTTTTTTTCATTCTCCGGATTTTCGATATTCCGGATTGGGTCGGATTCCAATTAATTCAAATTATCGAGGTTCTACTGTAATGCCCCCCCCCCAAAAAAAAAATCAAAAAGATTATTACATTTTCTAATGGTTTCGATATATTTTTGTATTTTTTCAAGCAAAAGTTCAAAATTTTCCCCGCGGTGTGGGGGGGGGGGGGAGCGGGTCCTGACCTTCATGACCCCTCTTTGTATCTGCAATTGACACACACTTGGACATAAAAATATACATATGTACACCAATATACTCGGGGATAACAAGTTACACTTATATACTCGTATATACACATATTTACTTGTGTTTGCACGTACTTTGATGTACATACACGTGGCAAATACAAAATTAGTGTGTAAACGTATATACTCGGATTAACACGTTTACATACGTGAATACACGCACATACTCGTATATACACGTACTTACTCGTATATACACGCATTAACTCGTGTATGCATCATAAATATGTATTTTAACTTACAAATACAAATGTACGTCTGTACACGAGTATAATCGGGTTAAACAAGTATCTACACGCATATTCTCGTCTGTACACGTACATACTCGAAAATACAAGTATTTTTTCTTATATGCACGCATGAATATATATATATACACGTTTAAAAGCTAATTTACCTCAGTACACGAGTACACTTGGGGTAACACGTATCTGTACGCATATTCTCGTGTGTACAAGTACACATTTGTAATACACGTATTTACTCGTGTAAAAATGCATAAATATGCATATACGCGTAGAAATACAAATGTACCATTGTACACGAGTATACTCAGATTAAACACGTATCTTTACGTCTTTTCTCGTGTGGAATCGCACTTACTCGTTTGTACACGTATTTTCTCGTATATGCATGCATAAATATGTATATAAACTTTTAAATACAAATTTACCTTTGTACGCGAGTTTAGTCGGGTTAACACGTATCGATACACAAATTCTAGTATGTACACGAACATACTCGTATATACAAGTATTTACTCGTGTTTGCGCACATAAATAAGTATACAGGATGTATCAGTACAGCGTTTACATACTTTCAGAGCAGATACAGTGCACCTAGACGCGATAGTGACGACACAAAGCGTAAGACAGGGCACGATTAAGAGGAGAAAACATGTTTATTATTTTTAATGCAGCAAAAATACTGGTAAGATTTGTCTGGTGCATACAACAGATGTTGCTACGTAAACCGAAGCATCAGATGACGGTGCATGCGCACACGTGGTTTTTGTTCCACCAGGAAGTCCGGGACCCGCCCGGTATTTTTGCTAAATTTCGATATTACGGGCGGGGTCGTAATTTCGAACACCTTCTTTGATGATGATCGTTGGCCCCTTAATTTTCTTTTTCCTTAGTTTTTTGCTGTACTAAAGATTCTGAATATGTTCTCTTTTCTTATTCGTGTTTTGTCTTTTTGGTGATTGGTGTTGTCACTACTGCACCAGGAAAGTGTTTCCGACCATGCATTGCTATGTGTTTCCCCCCGTCTAGGTGTACTCTATCTGCCCTGAAAGTCTGTAAACGCTGTACTGATAAACATTGTGTACACTTAGAAGTTTGAATATAAATCCGTGCACTGATAGACTCGGGAAATACGTATTTATACGTAAAATTTCGTGTTTACACTTACGAACTCGTATATACACGTATTTACTTCTGTTTGCACGTAGAGATACAAAAATTCCTGTAGACACGAATATACTCAGGTTAACACGTACAGCTCCGTATATACACGTACACACTCGTATGTACACATACTTACTCGTATATACACGTACTAACTCGTGTATGCACGCATAAATATGTATTTTAACCAAAAATACAAATGTACCTCTCTACTCGAGTATACTCGGGTTAAACACGTATCTATACGCATATTCTTGTGTGTGCACGTACATACTCGTATATACTTGTATTTTCTCATGTATGCACGCATAAAAATGTATATGCAATCTTAAATACAAATGTACCTCTACACACGAGTATACTCGGTGTAACATTTATCTATACGCATATTCTCATGTAAATACAACGACCTCTACACACGAGTATACTTGGTGTAACATTTATCTATACGCATATACTCGTGTGAATACGTACATACTCGTATTCTCTTATATGCACGCATAAATATGTATATACAAAGCAAATTTCTCTGTACACGAGTATATTCGGGGTAACAAGTATCTATACACATATTCTCTCGTGTGTTCACGTACATACTCGTTTATACGCGCATTTATTTATGTATAAACGCACAAATATGCATATACACATAGAAATACAAATGTACCATTGAACACGAGTATACTAGGGCTAAAAAAAGAACCTAGAAATCTATTCTCGCATGTACACGAACTTACTCGAATATACACGTATTTTCTCGTATATGCAAGCATAAATATGTATATATACGTTTAAATACAAATTTACCTCTGTTCACGAGTATACTCGGATTAACACGTATCCATAAGTATATTCCTTTGTGTACACGTATATACTCGTGTATACATGTATTTACTTGTGTATGGACAAATAAATTTGTACATACACTTAGAAATTAAACATATCTCCGTGCACGAGCACGAATATACTCGGGACAACACGTATTTATACGTATAAACTCGTGTTTACAAATATGGATCGTATATACACATATTTACTTGTGTTCACACGTACTTGTAGGTATATACACGTAGAAATACAAAATTCCTGTATACACGAATATCGTCGAGTCAACACGTATACACACGTATATGCACAAAAATACTCGTATATACACGTATAACTCGTGTATGCACACATAAATATGTATTTTAACGTACAAGTACAAATGTACCTCTGTACACGAGTATACTCGGGTTAAACACGTATCTATACGCCATATTCTCGTGCGTACTTGAACATACTCGTATATACTTGTCTTTTCTCGTATATGTACGCATAAAAGTGCATGTACTAGATTAAATACGAATTCACCTCTGTGCACGAGTATACTCGGGTTAACACGTATCTATATGCATATTCTCGTGTGTACTCGAACATACTTGTATATACACGTACTTTCTCGTATATGCACGCTTAAATATGTATATAAACGTAGAAATACAAATGTACATCTTTACACGAGTATACTCGGAGTAACACGTATCTATACGCATATTCTCATGTGTACACGTATATACACGTATCTTAGCTTGTGTGTACGCATAAATATGTATATACACAATTAAAAGCAAATTTACCTCTGTATACGAGTATACTCGGGGTAACACGTATCTATACGCATAATCGTGTGTACACGTACATACTCGTATATACGCGTATTTACTCGCTTATAAACGCATAAATATGCACATACACGTAGAAATACAAATGAGCCATCTTACACGAGTATACTCGGGTTAAACACGTATCTATAAGCCTATTGTCGTGTGTGCACGTACTTACTCGTATATACACGTATTTTCTCGTATATGCCTGCATAAATATGTATATACACGTATATATAGAAATGTACTTCTTTACACGAGTATATTCGGGATAACACATATCTATAAGCATATTCTCGTGTGTGCACGAACATACTTGTATATACACGTACTTTCTCGTATACGCACGCTGGAATATGACGTAGAAATACAAATGTACCTTTTTACACGAGTATACTCGGGGTAACACGTATCTAGACGCATATTCTCATGTGTACACGTACATACTCTTATATACACGTACATACTCGTATATACACGTATTTACTGGTGTATGCACACATAAATATGTATATTTACTTAAAATTTCAAATATACCTCCGTACACGAACATACGCGGGATAACACGTTTATATACGTATATACCCGCACGTAGTCGTATGTACACGCATTGACTCGTGTATGCTTGCATAAATATATATATATATATACACGTAGAAATACAAATGTGCCTCTGTTCATGTGATATTTATATTTTACGAATTTAATCTGAATTAAAAAAGTAATCAAATCAATTTGATTACTTTTAATCTGATTACTTTTAGTCTGACTAAATTCAATCTGATTAATTTAATCTGAACTAAATCAATCTGAACCAAATTAGTTTTTTTAGTCAACTAACGAGTTAGTTTAAACTAACGTTAATCTTCGGCTGCAATTGAATTAAATTTTTAAAATATTTGTCTGAACTAAATGGGAGTCAGATTACTTTAGTCAACTAATCAATCAATTACAAATTTAGTTGATTTTTTTAGTTGATGCCCAACACTGCCTTAGCCTGATTTAAGTTTTTTATCGGCACCATCATTTATACTATTTCACAATAAAAATGCACTTAGATACATGACAAATATAACTTTGACGCAAAATGACCTAATAGATCAGGGGAAAAAAATTTGAAAAGAGGAAGAATTACTTTTTGAGAATTGAGGCAATGAGAAACAAATGAAAGTAAATGCCAAAATAGGAACTTAAGCGATACCCCGTACGGATGCTAGGAGAACCTCTTCATTGTTCTGGGGCAAGATATAGGGCTAATAGCTATTATAGGTGTTTCTATATAGCAAGATTTCAAAAGCTTTTCTCATCGAAACTCTACTTAGGATCTAAACTTAAAACGCGTTCTATACAAAACTTTAAAACCACGTACAGTGAAACCTGTGTAAGTTGACCACTTGCGGTGCAGTACTTTGGTGGTCAACTTAGACAGGTGGTCAACTTATTAAAGGGGGGGGGTAACGATTTTTTTTTTGGTCATTTCTTGCACCATGTATTCATTTTTTGACTAATTGGCACTTACCATTTCCGTTCAACTCACTTTCATTGTTTAACATTACTTTGAAACAATAATTTAAAATGTTATTCAAATATTTTTAGGGTTATTTTCTCAGAATGACGTATAATGTGTCATGTAAATTTAAAATTTCAGTAAATTGATCAAAAAAAAATCATTGTTTATAAAAAGTTATTTGATATTAATAGTTTCCAAAAATTCATAGCTAATCAAAAATAACAAATGTTTCACTTACTTTTTTTCTTCTCATATACATTTAATACATTTATAACAATGATGATATACTTTTCAACAAAATAACTCCTTATTGAAGTTTGGCGCACTTATTAGACACTAGTTTTGAAAATTCCATATGTGTCAGCTAATTTTCCCTGGATTTCTCCCTTTTTAATTAATTTTAAATATTTCATACTTTTTATCAATCTCAAGTTCAACTAACTTTCTTTTTGAAACCATTTTATGTAAAACTATAACACAAAGAGCAACAAGCTGAACTCTCATAGTTCTAAAAGGCAGTTGAAAATGAAAATGTCCTATTTCTTAATCCCTTGCATCAGAAATACTGCAATGCAAGTAACTTTTACTCTAGCACAATTCCAGTGTTGCCACAAAATATTGCAACTGGAAAAAAATACTTTGTACTTTTCTACTGACACATGTTTTCATTGAACAGAGAGTACAAAAGGTATTCTCAATTAGAATAACAAAAGAAAAACAATTTTGGAGAGTAAAAGGGTTCTTAGTAGTTTTCCAATGTGATTAAACTTACAAGGAGGTTTAGTTCTATAAAAAATAATAATAAAATAAAATAATTTGCTAAATTAAATTTTAAAAAATAAACCAAGTGGTCAACTTACAAAGGGTTTTTTACAATACTCCAAACCAAATTTGGGGTACATTAGTGGTCAAGATAGACAGGTGGTCAAGATAGAAAGGTGGTCAAGTTACAGAGGTTTTCCTTTATTGTGCAAGATAGGACTAATTCCGTTCCTGACAAAAGCGGTCAACATCGACAGGTGGTCAACTTACAAAGGTGGTCAACTTTACAGGTTTTACTGTATATCTTTTTGAATCCCACTGCGTGAGTTGAAATAAGACGTACCGAAATTGTTTTCAGAGAAAAGGTTCAGTGGAAATTGGGGATATCATGACCTCATAGGTTCTGGTCGGGTAAAGTGGTTATAAAACAGTTTTTTACTCTTATGTAAATAATAAATATAGAAATTTCTTTTAAAACTTCATTTTTTTGGTTCGTTATTTTACATTACATTAATAAAGAACACACTGCATTGAATTTTGCGATGGAAAAAAAAAGTTTAATGGCATTTTTTTTTTCATGTGTGTTAATGACCTGAAGGGGGTTAAGTGGTCATCGTTAAACAAATAATCTAAAACCATCATAAATAACCGTAATTTTTTAATGCTCAATACACCTAGTTCTTTTCAAGAATTAAACTTTATTTAAATACTGTTTTAGTGGTAATCTATGGCCAATTGTTAGTTAACAGCCAATTTAATCATATTTTACTCCTATATTCCATCAGTATTATCAGGAAGGATGTGATAATTTGCAATGTTTTATTTCTTTAGGAATATATTAAAGATAGCGTATAAATAATTTGTAAACTACCTAAACTACATAAGTCCAAAACAATATGACTAAATTTAAAAAAAAAAAAAACCATTACAAGCTTTATGTATTTATTTGATGTATGTGAAACACTTATAGTTCTAAGTTTCTACTTTTTACTGATATTTTGCAGATGATTTTTTTTTTTTTTTTTTTTTGAGAGAGGAAAAGGGGTTGCTTAAATTATTCCACTAGAACAAATTTAAAGTTGTGGCTGCAGAGAAAAATCTATGATTTTTTAAAAAATATTATAGGATTGCAATCTTGCTTTAATTCAATAGACATGCTATATCAAATTTAAACTCAAATGTTTTTAATTCAGTTTACCTTAAAATCAGTATCTGCCTTGCAAGTGAAGATTAAATGATTTTAGGTGAAGGATGTATTTTAATCTTAACCTATGACCACTTTACCCCATCTTGAGTTGTTTTAAAATACTATATAAAATGAATCCAGCTAGCTGTTTATACAGATGTATTCTATAGACATTCGAAAAGCTGCTTGCACAACCAATCGGCTAAAATTTTTAATAAACAATTTTACAAAGTTAAAAGAAGTGTTCAGATTTTAAAATGATTCATGTGCACACTTAAGACATTTTTTCACAAAATGAAATACTGCCAGTTACAAAATTTGGAATTCAGAATATTTCCTAGTTGTTAAAATCTAAATTAAAAAATTAACCCTAATTCTTTCATTTATTTCGAATACATACAGCTGTTTATTTGATTTGTGGCCACTATACCCCATTGATCACTTTCCCCTACCAGATCCTACGTTTTTATTTCTCAGCTAACATCTGATTAAAATTTTATAATTTATGACATATAATTTAACGAAAATAGCTACAAATGAAAAATGTCCATAAAGTTTGTCTGTTGCAAACTTGCAGTACTTTTTTATTCATGTTACAATGTCTGTTTTGAGAAAAAAAAGTGTAATATTCTTGATAAAATGTATTCTGTTTTTCATTTCTGTTTAACTCAAAATTCGATGCAAAATTCACATCAAATAGTAGTCAAAAAAAAAAAAAATCGAATCTGGAAGTACTTCTGGGGTACTTTAAATTTTGTAAGTTTTAGTCAACAATTTTAAACTTATTTTAGGACAACGTGAACATAAAATATATGTTGTAAAGTTAAAACGAGATGAAAAAAAATTGGACTCAGAACGTTGACTTTTCGTACAAAACTGTCTTCATCAAGTGTCTCGTAAGATTTCCTTCAATCCTTTAAAATTTCTTTGATGAATAGAGTAAATAACAGAAACTAATTTATAAGTTTTCGTACTGTCAATTTATTTGCACACATTATGCATTCTAAAGTATTTTTTGTGTTTCTTTTAAACCTCGTAATTTGTTTTCGTACAAACATAGTACTAAAAACAATCGGCTTTGGAGTAATATACTGCTTTTCTTTACGCATCATGGACAAGACAACAACAGCAATAAAAACAAAACACATACATGGAGAAATTAAGAAAATTTAGTCCGCGTGTAATCCTGCTATGCTTTTGTTATTAGATGAACGAAAAGTCGCAATACAGTAGCACGGGTAAAACGTCTAATTCTTCCAAAGAATGTACTAAAAGAGAAAAAAAGTGTCGGAGAAATATTAATGTAGCTTGCTATCAGAAGAAGCTAAATAATTAATCTAGCATATTATGTGATTTTTATTTAATTTTTTGTTTATTCTTGTCATGTATTTTCATTTAATGTTAGTAAATTATCTTCATTAATATGTATAGCATCTTCTTACCTAATAAATCCCAGCAGAAATTTGATTGGCCTTATAAAATATTTTTCACTCTTGGGAAACATCGATAAATTGTTTTAACACATTTCTTGCAATTAATAATTGACTTTCAATGAATACGATGCTTAAGAAAAAAAAAGCTTAATTTTTATAAAAGTCATTGTATTTATTTACAATCATTTTTTTATATCTTTGAATCTGGAGTTTGATTAAGAATACGTGCATTTTTAGGGCATGAACTGCTTGCCATGAGATATAAGTAAAAGATTTCACTGTAAACTTCTTCTTCAATCATCATTTTCAGTTTGCATGTTTTTTAATTTTCATCTTCGCGAGAAAAATTTTATCCGCATCGTACTTGTTCATACCTTTTATTTGCAGTCTGTTTCAAATTCTCATGAAATGTAGCTCCTCTTTCTTTCTTTCGGAAAGCCAATATTAAGCTAAAAATTAAAGTTTTAAAAAAAAAATCATTTGTTCTGAGATTATGCATCTTTTGTTATGCAAAATGAAAGAACAGGAAATGTTTAAGGTGTTTAAAATGGTAATTGTAGTTGCAGGAAATAATTTGAACTCACGTCAGAACAAATAAATCGGACATTGTGTTTTCTATGGATATTTAATAAAAGTAAAGGAATGTCCTTACAATGACAGATATTGTCTCAGGATCGGTCTGAACTAATTACTGACAACATCCACTTTCTTTTTTTTTTTCTTTTTTTTTTTTTTGTTCTACAAGGCATATATAAGTTAAAATTATTGTCTGTTGCTTTTTTCACGTTAAATACTGTAAAATATTGTTCTAGTAAGTCAAATTTTGTTAATTTTTTTAAACCCTACACTTATTTATTACAGCGTTTCTGAGTACTTCAGCATTTGTCACCTCGTTTAGAATCTTAATTGCCGTCCACACCCCCTTATAAGCTAACAACATAAATAAAAATGCATTTCAGTACTATGACAACAAAACAACACAACAACCGAAAAACCTGCACTGAAACTTTGTTTTCTTTCCAATGGGGTTGCGTGCCACGACGAAAATACGATCCCCCGATATGATTTCCAGGGTTTTATATGCCACCTTAAAGCCACAAATGTCATTGGCAGAGATCATTTCGACGCATAGTTTCCTCTAGATGAAGGAACCTAAGCTTTTCAAAGTGAAACAGCACAAGGAATTTAAAATCTCCGGGGGTATTCAAAGTCAAACGAATACCCAATGGATATCTTGCGTGTCGCATAATTCTACGATATGGGTGAAGACGATTTTCTGCATTGCGAAAACACGGCAACGAAACAACGCGGGTCAAAATCCATGGTCTACATCACAGAAAGTCAACCGCCTACCACCCAGTCTACAATATTAAAACTGATTTTTTTTCAGCTAACTACGGTTTTACTCAACTTTCGTTCAACCAATTGTAATACTTCAGTTTATTCGCCGATTGTCGCTCTACATTTTATGAACTGAAACACCCTTTGTGGGTTTGCGCCCCATAGATTGGAATTTGCTGATTAATATCACCGTTGCGCACATTTCCAAATGAACATTTTTTAATGTATGTTTCTTGAATTTTGGCGAATTTTTAAAACTATTACTATTCTTTAAAGTTTTTAGTGTTTTTTTATGGTAACCATTTTAGCATAAATAAAAGATCTGATTATAATGAAATTTATACAAAAGTATAGTTTTATAAACAAGAAGTAATCCCCTAACTGAAATCCTTGACTGCGAATACTTTAGTTAGTGAGACAAGAATTCAAGTTATTACTATTTTTATCTTCTTTTGCAAATACCTAACGCAGGGTGATACACAATTGTCGCATATTTATTGTATATAATATATAATGTGTTTAGTTTCTATTTACACCACACGGGTTTTTACAAAAGCTCCTCCCATTTTATTTCCAAATATCTAACAATTTTATAATATAAATTCAGTAATGCAGCAAGAAATAAAGATACTAAGCCGTCTTACTTTTTCGATTAAAAATTATATTAAAATATATACAAAGTATACATAGTTTAGAGTTCATAATTTAAAAATTTAATTTTACTGTACGTAATGATTTCTGCAAAAAACAAAATGTATAAACCAAAACATCAGTCAATTATTTGCAAATATGAATTGACATTTTGTTATTTTCATATCTTGTTTGTATGTAAAAAAATCTACAAAATGTTATATTGCATTGATAATTTCATTATTTTTTCAGCAATCACGAAGAATACTTATTGATCCCACTACGATCTTAGCCAGGTGTAAATAGTAAATCATTGTTTTTATGATCAGTCAGTTCAGTTACATAACTCTTTTTGTTAAACGTCAGATTTAGAAATTATGACAAAACCTTAATTTTCACCTGAAAATTCATCAGAAATTTTAATTTACTTTTTTCATGAATTCTGCCAAGCACTAACGCTAGAAAATCTGCTATTTTTGCCGATACAATGAAACAAAACGATTGAGGTAAGCGATCCCCCTATCTTTCAAAAAAGGTCAAATTTGAGATTTTGATAAATTTAGATAGCTTAATATTTTTTTTAACCGATGAATTATTAAGAAAACTAGAAGAAATTTACTCAACTTAAATGCACATAATTGATTATTATTATTATTATTATTATTATTAATTTATTTATTTATTTATTTTTTTTTTGTTTCTTGATTTTTTCCTAACCACGTGTTTAAAGTTATTATTTACGCCAACAGCTCTAGAGAAAACTTTATAAACTATATACATCTCAGACTTAACAAAAATAGTAATTAATTATATTATTGTGATATAAATCTTTGGGAGCAAATGTACATGCAATATGTGGTTTTGAAATAGTTATCAATTCAAGTTAGGGTGCAAAAAGTACGTTTTCAGGGGATTTTTTGTGACATTTACCCATAAAACTTGCTGTTAATTAATTATTTCCAAATTGGAGAGCCATATCACTCTCTGCTATCTAAAGTAGAGATAGGCACAGGGTTTTAAAAATTATAAAGAAGTGAATTCACTGGAAGTGCAATTGGGAGCTGCAGACTGGAAGTGGTAGCTTTTTTGTAGTTTGTTTAGTAAAAAATCTTTTTTACGAAAAAGACAACAACTTTAGAAATCATTTTTTCAGCAAATTAATAGTCAAAATGCATTATTTGGGTCATTTTTAATAATTAGTTTCGAAGTGGCAATAAATATTAAAGAAAAAAAATATTTAGGGTATCCGCCTACCGTAATTTCAGTTTTTAATATTCTTTCACCTTTAAACCACCCAGGAATGCATGATGAGTAAAAAAAAAAAATCTTCAACATATTAAAGTAACGAAAAAAAGTCTCAGTTTGTTCTTCGGTAATGTCTAAATAAAATCACACAGTAACAAATACATTTAATATTTTTATGAAAGTTAATTTTTTGTCATTTCTTCTTTAAAATATGCGGTTCAAGCGAGCAAAAGACTTCGCTCCAAATTCATCTGCTAAACTACTGCAAAAGTATACAAAATTTATTTAATGTAAGACTGAAAAAAAAAAAAAAACTCAAGCGGTGGACTAAAACCTGTGCAGGATTATAACATTCAGAAATACGGAATAAAAACTCAGTTGTAACTCTGGATAGCGAAAGCTCATCCTGTCAGATATTAATTATAGTTATTATTATTAATATTATTATTTGCTTTCTTAACCTGAGAATTATAAAACAATATTAATGATAATATTATATGACCTATATGAAGTTCATCAAAAAATAATTTCGTATACTAACAAAAATGATCAATGGAGATTATCGAAATAAGTGAGATATACTGTTTAAAAGATAATTCAATGTGAGTGAATTAATACGTCATAGAAGAAAAAAAAAGGATAATTCAGAATGTCACTGTGCTGCCCTCTAGTTCATACTTTCCCAACTACCTACTCCATTTCCAGAAAACGGGGGCGTTTACTTCACTTTTTGCAACTAAATGTTCTGGTAAGAAGGAAAGCCGTGCCTATCAAGTTAGGATTAACTGTTTTAAAGCATGAGGCATAAATATAGTTATTCTGTTGAATATGTGTTACTGAGTGGTTCTTATTCTCAAATTTTATAAAAGATCAAAGAAAAAGAAAAGAAAGAAATAGAGGAAAAGAAATTAGAAAAAGATAAGCATATTTTATCATTAGAGTTATTGACAAGCCACCTCACAATTACCCCCCTTCCCACTCTATTTTTCTTACTTTAAAAGAACAGTTCAATGTGTTTGAATCATAACAAGAAATTGAAAAATAATAATCTTTTAAAGAATAAGAGCTTAATAATTTTTACTAATAATAAGCAGACGTTTTGGATCTCTGTCTGTCTGTTAATGACGAAGACAACACAAGTTTAGTTTTTAGCTTTAGGATGGTTGGTGCACATCGAAGCTTTTTCTTTATTATTATTTTCTTTCTTTTCCAATTTAGTCCACTCAATAAATACGTTGTACCTGTAAAAAATGGGGTAGAGTAACGACACCAGTAAGTAACAGACAAGGGTTCAGTAACAGACAATCGTAAGTTTGGATTAAAATAATAAGAATTTTTGCCGGGTAAAACTGATGTTGCTCCACCCATTAATACGGTGCAACCATCTAGTGTCATGAGCAGTGGCGTAACTAGGGGCTGGCAGGAGTGGCTCTCGCCAGGGGCGTAGCAGTCAAGGAAGCGGCATTTCGACTGATTGTTTTTTTTTTTTTTTAAATGTATCATATAGGTAGAAAAATACTTCAAAAATCTCAAGAAAAAGAGCTAGAGAGGAAAGTGAAACAATCCTTAATTCTCAAAAAAAGAAAAACAGAGGTTTGGGGGAATTTTACCCGAGGCGTTATTTACTGAGTTAATTCCAAGACCATTGCGATTCATTGAGTTAGCAAAAGATTTCTATACACAATTTGTGTACCGGGGAACGGCGATATTGTTGACAGTTAATTGACAGTTGTCTTCTATTCCGAGAAAAAAAAGCATTTACTCCTTAAATAGGGCACAATAGTTATTAAAATTTTACTAGAACTTTTAGTTTAAGGAAGTTTTTCAACATTTTTATCTTTTTGCTTTCCATCTCCCAGTGCCAGATCTGGGGGAAGGGGGGAGCAAGCCGGGGCCTTGCCTGGGACGACTGCTTTTGGAGGGGTGGCAAATTCGCTCAATTTCTGTGTTTTCATTATTTTTTTTTAACTTAATATAAAACTTGAAGGACGATAAGTGCGTGTGATAAATTCAAGAGTTGTCCCGGCTCAGAAAAATTGTAGATCCACCCCCCCTCCTCCTGCCGACAACAGACTAACATTTACAGTCAAACAAAAGTAATCTGACTCATCTTATTCCGAAACAGACAGACGTATCGTGTAACTGTTATACATAATTCATACATTCTTGATTATTGCAAACAAAAATGCGATATTTTAATACAAATGAGAATGAATAAATATGATGGTGCAAAAAGCAACTAATCAACACAGTCATCAATAATGGAGATACAAAAATTATATCCGCCCCCCCCCCCCCCTTATCACCACTAACGAGCTAACATTTCTTGTCTGACAGAGGTAGTATTCACCAGACTTCGAAAACAGATGGTGTATTGCAGTTTGTAACTGAAATTTACATACACCTTTGTCCGAATTAATGTAATCAAGTTGGGAATTTTTTATTTTCGATTCTTTTAGGCTGTTCAATCTTTGTTTATAACAGCTTTTTAGCCTGCCGGTTGATTAGGCGCTATAACCTAACTTTTTTTTTTGTCATAAATTATGTCATTTCTACATATTTTGCTGTTTTTTCTCAATCCAGTAACTTTTTATCTTTTAGTTTGTCATGAATGTTTTTCTACGGAAGAGGCGGACCATTGTGACAAAAAAAATGATTTGTGCTTTGCTAAAAACATGGTTTAAAGATTACGAATTTAAAGAGAAGGTTAAAACTATAGTTGACTCTGTGCCCATTAGAGAGAAAATGGTGATGGACAAAAAAGAGAGGGGGGGGGCATACTAAATGGTGATATTGATTTGATTATTAAATGTGTAAAAAAAGACGATTTTGTAAAAAAAAAAAGAACAAGTCTTGATGCCATTAATTTGCATAGGGATGTAATACACACACCAGGGTGGAGCTTAAGATCTGTCAAAGAAATTTCTCCTGATTTCTGCCTATCTCACCCTGCTATTTGGCTCCATAGAAATGGTACATGAAAAAATTGAATAATGCACTAAAATACTTAGAGGTAGCTCAATGACCTCAAAATTTAGAAAATATAGCAAAACTTACGATTTATTGAAACTTAACAAAATAGTTTAAAATTAACACATTAATTTCATATTTGTTTCAAAAACATTTTTGTACACATTGAATTTGACTTATTTGAAATTAAAAATGTCACAGCGAAAACTAAGACTTTATCTCTGCTAAATGGATACTTTGACTCTAAGTAGCTCATAACAGCAATTCCTGTTGGTTTCACCACGAATTTACACATTGTTTTCCGTAAGAGCAATTTCACATTTGTTATGACCATTTACTTCTTCTAATATTTTAACTACATCTTTTAATTCAATAAATTTATCCTCCTTTCTCCATTTACTCGAAGTTACAGTCAAGATATCTAAGAGAAAATTCAAACAATTGAAATTCATGTTGACTTACTTGTAATAAAGTTTTATAAGATTTCATTTTTTATTCTATTCAGCTCACCATATTTTCTTAGATTTATTTTAAACTTTAACAGAAACTTCATTTTACTTGAATCTTGATAAACACCATCAGTATTTTGGTTGATATGATGACAGCTATCAAATGAAGCTAAATATACAAGAATTGCAAGTGATTAGAAAATTTACATGAATTTCAGCTTGCAGTGCACACTTTCCTACTTACTATTTCAAATCTATAAAAATTATGAAAATGTGAATATTACATGACGTATTCCTTCTCTTTCTGAAATCAAATTAAACTGAGTCTTAAATGTCTAGATCCTTGAGAAAATATACTATTTACCAGACATGGTGGGCTGCTCCCTGTGACATAATTTAATTTAAATTGAGTCTTGATTGATGTTCAGATCTTGAGAAAATATACGATTTACCAGGCATTCGGTGGGCTAATCCGTGTGACATAATCTAACACCACTTGTTGGGCTAGCAAAAAAATATAATTATGAATTTCAGAAATGCACAATATATTTCTTATACTTGGTTTATTTCGTTCCAGGTATTTCTAATCGTCTTCATTCTTGTACCTTCTATTAGCTTTGTAATAACCTTCATTGAATAGTTCCTATTTCACACTTCACTATCCCAATAAAATCCCAATATTATTGAAAATGTTTAAACAGCACAATCTTCAGCCGAGGATGTAACCCCAATGCATGATGGTTCAGAGACTGAACAAATTATACACTTTGTTCAGTCACACTAAAGGTTTGATAGCACATGGTAGAAGTTTCTTTATTTACCTTATTGGGACTAGAGTTTTGACTGGTGGTATCAAAGCACATTGCACTAATACTGCCATATCCACTTTGCTATAGTCTTTAATTGTTGCGGATTGACCTTTTTCTGTTAGGTATATGAAATTTAAGGAACCGCTTTAAATTAAGAAATTTTTTTCCTAGCAACTTGATATAAGACCAAGTTTCTCTTTTTCAGTAAGATTATGGATTAATTTTCCACCACAATTACTATTTACTATTTTTACTAAACGTTTAGAACAAGTAAGTAAGCTTTAGTGCTACAGTTTAATAATTATGATATCTGAAACCTAACTAAGAACTAAGTCTAGCCTCCAGAATTAAAACCAAGCCTTTAATTATAATTCAAAATACTCATAATTTCTGAAAACTAAGTTTAAAATGAAAAAAAAAAAATGCTTCAAACATTGTGTGAACGAACGATACATTCTATGCCTGCAACACAAAATGGCCATCTGAGCTTTTTTTTTTACTTTAGTTTTTTACGTAATCTAGTAATGCCTTTGTAAGACCTAAAACTGGAAACTGAAGTAATAAATAGATAAAATTTCTATGAGTTGCATAGATTGATACATGTTTTTAAAACTTCCCTCTTTTCCATCGCAATCTTTATGTTGATTTCATTCAAACTGATTTTGCAAATAAACCAAACACCTTGGTCACGCAGTCTTCTTAAAAAACAAAATCGTAATGCAGAAAACACCGTTTCATATAACATATGCTCGCTCGAACTGAAATGACTAATATGGGTACCAATCAACGGATTTGGAGGTAACAACAAAGGGATCGAACGGGGGCTGGTTTATACAAATTAAAAAAAATCTTCTACCCCATTTTTTGTCAGGTAAGTCTATTTTCTCCTACATATTAACAGGACTAATTGCAATCTCATCTTTCACATAAATTTGATATTATGAGACAGAAATATTTCAACTACACTTTTTAATATTAGGTTGTTAACGTGAGTTAAGGTAGAGGTGTGACCCAAAATATGTAAATATTGTGTTTATATAGTTACTAGAATGAAAGGTACCATCTGAGGCACGTTCTTGGCACTTTGAGCTTAAATGGTAAATATTAATGTAAGAGCAAGAGGGTTTTTCAAATGAGAAAACAATTACCCATCTCCACCTGACGATAAAATGAACGCAATCAATTTACGAAAATTGATATCAGCTCTTCTATATTTAATGTTTTAATATAAATGAAAATTATTACATTTTTTCTTCTCTGTACGCAGTATAAAGGATGCACTGTACTAACGAATATGTTTTCACTCAAATTTCAGTATATATTTCCGTTTAATCATCATTAAATGATTGCAATCTGTATGTGCATATGTATGTGAGCATTTGGGCAGAAAAAAAATTCATATTATGATCCTCCCCGAAATAATGATCATAAGTTCTTTCGTGACGTCTGTATGTGCGCACATATGTACATCTACGTATGTATTTTGCACAACTCAAAATCGAAGCGCCATTTAGGTTTAGGTTTCATAAGTAGACTCTGCAAAGGGTTTAGCTGTGCACCTCCCTTTTTGGCAGCAATCGAATGTTCCAATAGTTTTTACTCGTTTTTTTTTGTAGTAAATCAATGTTATTTTCTAAAAAAAAAAAGAGTATCATTAAAACTATCCAAAAGTTTTAGTCCCCATTATATGACATATCTTCCAAAAAGTTATACTCAAAATATTGAGCAAAAATAATGACATGTCCACTCCAGTGATAATTTTGCGGTAACAGCAGAATTTAGCGATAGTTCTGTAGAACTGATAATAAATTTGTGACATGATGTTGCGAAATGATACCGTACATTTTAAATTTTAATTAAAACCTATTATTTTCGGTAAAGTAGTTATTTAAATGTATACTTATTTTTATTGTTCCACTAGTTGCGTTGCCCGGCTTTGCCCGGTCTACTTTGAAAAAAAAAAATTGTCAAGTGACGTATATTCAACAATCAGGCATAAATAAAAAAAAATAACCATCATGCAAAAATTCCTCTCCAAACAATAACGACGCATATTAAAATACTTTAAAGAAATTAAAACAAAATGAGATAGATCTATTTAAAAAGCGTGACCATGGAAACACAAATAAAATAAGTTTAAGAATTGAAAATGAGAAAGATGGAAATAAACAATGCATTAAAAAAGCGTTACCGTGGAAACGCAAAATAAAATGGTTAAAAACTTGAATAGAGAACAGATTTTTGAACTTCATTTAATTCGCTTGTAACTTTTTCCCTAATGGAGATAGAGGGTTTAACTTTCGACTATAGGTCGAGTTAGATCTGGAGTAAAATAAGCAGCTCTTTTGAATGGTCTCAAAAAGAAAACTGTGGGACAATTCCTTCGCTTTTTATTGATAGATTTAATGAAGAAAGTAGTGCCTAAATTTCACCTAAGCCTAAACAAATTCGAGCTAAAAATGCAAATAACTCCCGCCGTAAGTAAGTTAGAGCATTGAAACAAATTGCGTAGAACGCAGGAAATTCTACTCTTTCCAACGATATGTAATATTAATATGTGCAAATAATTTTTCACTCCCATATTCGGGAATTTACGTGAAAATTGGGCCAAAATTAGAATAAAAAAAGAACTATTCATCGAATTATTTTCGAACTGGCTCGCAAACCTTCTCAGAACTTAAAGGAACACATTGTGAAAATTTCACCAAAATCACCGGGAAGTTCTCGAGTTTTGCGAGTTCAAACACACAGCCGCTTTTTGGAGACTTCATTTTAAACTATGTAGAGATAAGTGAATTGCATGCGAGTCAAAATGGATGGAGCAAACATTTATTAATTAAATAATTTATTAATATATTCTCCTTATAATTTATTATATTTTTATTCATTGTTTTATTTGCTCATTCATTTGATCAAAAATATTTTTAATATTTAAGTAGAAAATGTTTCACGAAAAAAAATATTTTATTTTTGACGAAGTGAAAAAATACATTTTTTGACGGTGTTTACCTTTCAAAAGTTTTACTGCAGAAAGTTTAAAAATATAATAAAAAGCAATACGAACACTATCATAAAATACGTTTACTTTTTGATGTTTTACATTTTTCAAAATAAATTCAATAAACCTTTTGAACTTCGAGCAAGGTAGTTCAAATGAGAGAAGTTGCTGCTTAAAGTTACCTTGAAAAATCGTACTTTATTTCTTTGTCTTTATTTTTCAGGCACATATTTGGGCAAGAAAAAAAAAAGAAATTTTTAAATGTAGCATATTTAAAAACAAGTGCCTAAAAGAGCAAAGATTATCAAATTGTTGAAGATATTCTTGTAAAGAAAACAAATTTATAGAAACAATCGAAAACAACTAATGAAAATTACTTACTCAAAATCTACGGTCTGACAGCTAATAAAAACTATTTTGTTTCTAAGTTGCAGCTCCAAAAAATTCCTCGTTTCTGCGTACTTTTATGTGAAAGTAAAATAAATACGAAAAAAAAAAAAACATGAAAGAAGGTTTAATGTGTCTTAAAAACGTCTTTTAAAAAAATCAGAAAAAAATTAAATATTTTAATAAATATTTAAAAATTAAAAAATGGAAAATAGGGTTTAGAGATGGGGAAAATGTGTGTCTGTCGGTCTGGCAGCCTGTCTGTCGTATTTTCTTTCTTTCTTTTTTTTTGTCTTTCTGTTATAGTATATTCCAATCTAAGTTGGCACTGAAGGGAAAGGTACGAGATGTGTTACTCCGCGATGAGAAGTAGTTCTAGTAAATTTGGAGGTTTAAACGGGTGTAAATTCCCAAATGATGTGAAAAAAATAGAGAATGTATGTGGTTGAGACATATAGTTGAAGTTGTTGTGTGTTAAATATACTTAATTTATAAGAATTGGATTACGAAAGGAAAATCAAAGCGCCGTAACTCGACTTTGTCTTGGCGAAGACTTGAGTTTTCAAGGTTAACCTTGGCGGGCTTCCTGTGGAACGGCAAACCCCCCAGAACTCGTTTCTCCCCACTTCGCATCGCCCAAGGAAAAACATCTGATTGTCATTATGACTCTTGAAAGAACTCTCCTTATTGTGGTCAAAGCATTTCTGCCTGATCTTTTTTCTCATTTATGCTTTCCATCGTTATTTCCAAGCAATTGAATACATTTTTAAAAACAGTTTTCGTGAGTAAGAAATAAAAAATGAAATGAAAATATTAATTTTCAATTATTTACTTGCTGCAATTACAAATACAATGGGATTTTTTTTCTTTGAATTCGAGATTTATTTTACTTGGTAGTTTTAAATAGCTTTCGTTTCCTACATAATGAGCCCAAACTTCAAGAAAATTATTGTGAAAAAATGAAAGAAACCCGAATTTTGTTTGAATGTAACGAATACTTGTTGTGTACAAATCCTTGCTACGGCAAAAATCGTTTTTTTCTTCTTTTCTTTTTTGGATCGTTTGAAAAGTTTATGGAGGAAAAAAATATAATGCTCTTACACACGTATGTACAGATTCACTATTACAAATTTACACCGATGAAGGGCTGGATGAAGAAGTTTTACTTTTTCACTTTAAATTTGAAACATACACATCTCCCTTGAAATACGAAATTAATTCGCCCCACCCTCCCCAGGTTTAGAACCCCTGCCTTAAATTAATTTTTTATATTAAGTAAATTTACTCACTCCCAAAATATACCTATAAAGTAGGCTACATTAACTACGCTAAGGGTTAGTAAAATAATTTTTAAAAAACTGAGTTTCGGGGTTAATCATATACTTTCACAGTCACGCAAAATTGAGAGCCATAACTTTTCTATTTGCACAAACCTCGATGCATTTTCGTTTATTATTTTTAACTTTTTTCATAAATAAGTTGAGCTTAAAATCGACCTTTTTTTTTTTTTTTTTTTTTTGAAAAATTCAAAATTAATATCTTCTCTGAGCTCCGAAATGCAGTAATAGCTAATTGTTCCCATGAAGTTTCTAAATTTTTTTATTTGAATAAATTTTTTTAGAAAGAGCAATCTTTTTTTTTTTTTCGGAAACTGGTTATTTAATCTTGGATCTTCACCGTTATTACTAGAGTATAAAAGGAAAACGCGAGTACAGAGTTGAAGTATGTTATTTTAGATAATAAAACAATGCTGAGTTACACAAATTTGCCGAGAATTGCAGACAGGTGTTTCGGGGTTTCAAGGAACACCCAGTTTTAATGCAGAAAAGTGAACACGATCTTTTTTTTTTTCTCGATGAAAAATGGGATCCTTGAAACCTCAAAACAGGTGTCTGTAACGAATTATCATTGTTACATTTTCTTTTACTTTTCTGCACAAAGGTACTTCTTTGATTTATATACATATGTATAAAAAGACACAATGGCACCTTTTCCGAATTCCGAAGAAATGGTTGGCATTGGCACAGTCGGATTTTTAAATCAGAGGGATTATGAAAAATAATCTATGAACATTAAGAGTTCCTTTTTTGTTGCAAAGATTTAAACGAACTTAGGATGCATTTCTCAACTCCAGAGAGCAAGTCGAGAGCATGTGAAAAATTAAAGAGAAGTTATTCAAAACAGAGGTAAAGAATATGGGGGGTAACAAAGGTTGCAGATTATTTCAAATATGCAATCAATTTTGTCCCGAAAGCTAAGTTTTATTTTTAAATAGCAATTTCGGTTTAATTTAGTCATTTTTTCTGAAAGCACAAGTTGTAAAGAAGCTATAAATTTATATATACATAAGATATGGATAAGAGGAGGCACATATGGAATACCATTTCCATGTCAGAGGCAAGGTAAAAGATCCACTTCTTAACAAACTAATAAAATTGCAGGCAAGGACTGAAAATTAACATTTTTTTTTTTTCGCTAGCTTGTTGATGAACAGCCTTTAGCGAATTCTGAGGATCTGCAATAGAAAAACGAAGATGCGCTTTGGAGAACATGCATGATAGTTTTTCATTTGTTATACTTCTGAAAAGAACGCGGTTCTTTTCTATGCCTTTGGTACCCATTATTACTATGGATAAATGTTCACAGCTGTGTGCTAACGTTCTCCTTACATATATCAACTTCGGTCGTCTCATTTTTCCTTTTGAAATAGATGATATATACATACTGGATGGTCCGTATTTTGACGAGAGGGCACATGCTTTTTATCAGCGAACGAAGAAATCACCAGAGACAGAGTTTGCGTCTTTCAGAGCATATTCTCTTCTTTTAATTGTTACTTTTTATTTGTTTTCCTGCTAATTTTTTAATCATTCAGAATTATTTGTTAATTACTTTGTGACCGATAGCTCTCCGCCGCTGTAAAATGAAATCCCGTTCACAGCCTTGCATTTGTGATAAAAATATGATGAAATATATTTGAGACAAATGTAATTTCTTTGAAAACTTCAAGGATAGTTGTTTCGTTCTTGGTATTTTATATTTTATTTTTCCCTCGCCAAATTCGGCAAGTCGAGCCGCTGACTGGCACGCGCCCTACGCAGAGTAACATCGTTTCCTTGACAACGGCTGCAATTCGGCTCGCCTAGCTTTCCCTTCAGTGCCAACTTACTGTGAAACGAAGTATAGCCCCTAATAAATTTTGAGTAAATATTCCTATTCGGACAAACCTATTTTTTGTTCGGAAGTTCTAGGAGAGGGTACTTCATTCCTATATATATATATATATATATATATATATATATATATATATATATATATATATATATTTAATTTGTACTAATTTTTCGTGTCTTTTCCAATAGATGAAAAAACTGTACATTAGCTCCAACCTTAAACTTAAGGCCAATATCAGTCCCGAACTTTAAAGTGAATTTGCTTTAACTTCGAACTAACGTTTTTGGGAAAAAAATCTTGATAACGAACATGTGTTGAACATATTTTTTGATTTAGCTAACTTGAGGGTTTTTTTTTTTTTTTTAAGTTTAAGAAAAAATGAGGTCAAAGCCTTACAAACTTTTTTTTCGGTACCAAACAAGTAAAAAAATTGAATATTTTTTGATTTTTTGGTTTCAAGAGATAGAAGCAAAAGTTATTAATTAAAATCAACTACTGTATATCGTAGGCTTAAAATTGATGAAAGTCAGAGATAAATATATGTCTGAATCATATGGAAATAAAATCAAACCGCAAGTATTTTTCTCGCGAGAAATGAGACGGAACTTGACCCTTAGAATTTTAGATACTTTGCTCTGACTCAGATTCCTGTAGCGTACAATTCTCATGATTACAATTCCATGACTTCAACTCAGACTCCGAGGCCTTGAATGAAATTTTTCCGACACCAACACCTAAAATTTTAGAGCCTTTCACCCTAAGACTCAATTTTCTTCTCTGTAGCTTTGGTGTTCACTGTAAAATAATTTTTGAGATGATTTAGCTTTAATATTCATTCTAAGATTTCAATTAATTGACTTTATTTTTGGCGACGAGAAATAAAAGATTTTTTTTAACATAAAGAAAGAGCTCTGCAGGTGGTTTTATTTTAAATTATTTATTTAGGAGCATTTTTTTTTTTACTTTCTTTCGTGTTCGTTTTTAAGAAAGAAAAATATCAGCGGAGAAAAATGCATATTTTGTTTTTAGATAGCATCGTAAAATGTTAAATATATTGACATAATTTTTATTTTTAGCTAATGAAGAAAATATCAATCAGAAGCTCAAAAATTGATAATGTTGTGTGTAATTGGTCAGTTCATAACGGAACATGTTGTTTATTGGATGCATTTGTAATTCTAAGCTTAATATAATGGTGAAAAGACTTCAATATTAATTAAGCACATTCATGCACAAGAACTAGTTTCCGAAATGAATTTAACCACTTTTCTGACAAAAACATATTTTTCCAGAAATTTACAAATAAACAGCGTCATATTTTTTTGTCATATTTTCTACTTTTTGACACACGATAAATTATTCTAATTTAATACTAATTTATTTTTGCTACAAATTGATTGTTTAATACAACTACATATTCAAGTTATTGTATCGATTGCCGTCAGTCTTGAATATTCTTACTCTATAACATTATATCTTATCACTCTTATCTTTTTAACTCTTATATTGTGTTACTGTGCATTTCAGATTGACATCGAGCAATTTTTTGCATTATTTTCTTTCTGCGCCCTTCATTGATATCTACTGCCAGTATTTTGTTTACGATAATTCTTGTTATTACTTCAAAGTTATAAGTTCGTTTAGAGTTTGCATGAATTGCTGTTTTATTTAGGTTGCCTCAGAATAAATTTTAGTAATATTTTAATTTTTCTTGCGTGTAATTACATTGCCTGCAGCAATACTCTAAATTTATTTAGTAATCCCCCTCCCCTCCCAAATGCTATGAATTTATACCCCTGCTTCAGAAAATAAACAATAAGAGAAAACGAAATACTGACTATCATCGCTAAGAAAATAAATAGATATTGAATCGAAATAAAATGTTTCTTTCTTATTTCGCAATTTGAAGTAACTTAAAATAAAAGGAGGACAGGGCAGAAAATTAAATCACGGTTGAACAGCATTAATGTTTACATTGAATTCCTGAAACTTTTAGAGAGCAATGTTTATTTTTCATTAGGATTGATCTACTTTCCGTAAGACAAACTAAAAATTCGAAATAATAATCAACATGTTTGAAATCTATTTTATTATGAAAATTATGTATCCGGAGAAAACTCTAGCATAAACTACATGGAAATTGCAACAACTTGTTTATTTCCAATTTAAAAGATTAGATTTCATTGTTTCAGTGGTACAGAATGTTAAACAATATTTGGTAAAAAGTTTCGCTTGGGGGAAATCTCTTTAATCTAAAGTAATTAATTTGACAGTGTAAACATCATTAGAACAGTAATGTAAACATAAAATTTACGAAAGTATTATATAATGAAACTGAAAGCGCAGCGGGTATATTTAATGTGTAAAAACGCTATCTTTTGTAGTATCTAAGCTTTTGTGTTACTTTTAAATTGTGCAAAATGGTTTAAACACATTATATCAGTTCATTTCTCTATCTTTGAGAAGACTTACATATACAGATGTATCTATTCAAGCATGTTCCTGTAAAATGTCAGTCGTTTCTAAAAACTAAACGGTTTTTAGGAATTAAAGATGACTCTACTAATATCGTCACAAAATATGTATCTACAGTTATAACATATATATATATATATATACATATATATATATATATATATATATATATTTACCCAGGGTGAGTTTATACCCCGATAAAAATCTAAAATATTGAACAGTTCAAAGAAAGAAGCATTTTTACCGGTACTCAAATATGTTGATATCAATGTAATGTATGCTAATGCTATTGAATAATCTGGATTCATTCAAATTTATATTTGTATGTGAATTTAGGTAAGTCATCATTTCACCTATTGTTTTACGCCGAGTTAAAAAACTATGTTTAAATGTAGTATGGGTGATGTTCATAGAATATATATTTTAAAAACTTTTTAGCGTATTTACAGCTGTAGTTTTGAAGATGGCTCCTTTTTTTTTCAAAAATACTTTTATTTCATCCTTTTTAGTGTAAATATGTTTTAGAGTTGGTTTTTGTATCATGAAACTTAACAAAAAGGCCCTATACTGAAAAAATAAACTATCAACGCTTCTAAAACAATTTAAACATTTATGGTCTACCCAACTAATTTATGTTTCAGAGCAATACATGTTACTTGAGATAAAAACAATATGCATCCGTACTTGCCCCTGCTATCTATTTTTGACATTAGATAACAATAAAACAACTAGACCAACGACGGTGAATTAGCTTCAAGTTTTCTTTAGATAAGCCTTCATTCAAAATAATAATTATGATTACTATTAATATGACTGTTTTAAGGCAACGAATTTTTGTAACAATGGATTTTGTAATGATCATTTAATAGGAAAACATAACTATTACTGTTGTTTGCCCATAACGTTTCTCTCATGAACAAATGTGGTCAACTCAAGGTATGGGGCTTAAGTTAGAGCGTCCCGCCCCCTATCCATTTAAAATAATTATCAAAATCAGTTCCCTAAGTGGCGCGCCATAAGCGGACAAAACAAAACAAAAAAAAAAAAAAACATACATCCGATTAAATTTATACTGGCCTCCTTTTTTTAGTCCGTTAAAAAGTCAGGAGGGAAAAAACACGAGTTAGAAGAATCCATTTTACGGTCAGTATTGGAAAATAGTCAATAATGCCAGTTTTGTATCTTGTAGTTAAATTTTTGAATTTTAGGACCAGCACTAACTTAATGCGTTTAAAGATATATTTCAATGTTCAAAATGTGTTTCTAATTGAAGCTACCAAGCAAAGAATCAGCATCCTGGCATTTACAGCACTTAAATGCAAAGCGTATTATTCCATCAATTTCCCATATTCATTACTACGAGTATATTGACACATTCAAAATTGGGACTCTTAAAATCATTAAGTAATTACGTCTTTTACGGGTTTTAAATTGCAATTGACTTGGAGTCTGTCTTTAACGTTTTCTAATTTAAGAGACAGGAGGAATGCGATTATGTTCTTGAATGCTTTCTAATTGATGACACCGTATTATGTGTCGTTCGTTGAACTGAGTGAAATGTAATGTATTTGCAAATGTGCACACGTCATAAGAAGTTAGAGAATATATATTGGGATTTAACTACAAACTTCATCATTTACGGATATACCCACACGTTCTGTAATGTCTGAAGTATGACATGAGTATGATGAGATAGAAAAATCAAATCAACTAAAAGTTTATTGTCTTAATGTTTCATACATAATTAAAAAGTTTAGGTTCATTTTAATGAACATAAATCTGTTTTAAAAAATTGGTAGGAAAACTTCAGAACGTAAAAAAAGAAAAATATATTTTCTAAACACAATCCATAAAAAATATTTTTATTCTACTTCAAAACGTTACTTAATTGTCAAACAGCTTTTTTTTAATTAAAATTAAAATGCTGCTTGTAAATGCTGGAGAGGTTTTATACGCTTTCAGTTCCCTTCTAGCTATAACCATTCTAGATGAAATGAGATCTTAAAATTTCTACTAAAATATTTGTTCTAAAATAAAGTCCATGGTGGAACAATTACCGTAAACCGGGTCTACTTTGGCCCTATGGTCCTTCTTTGGCCAAAAAGGAGAAAAAGATACAGTGCCCTCTGTTAACCTTCAGGGCGCAATGTTTTCAGAATACTTTGACATATTCCACTACAGAGCATCCTCAAGCACTCAATTATGTATTCCAAACGAATGTACCAGTCCAAGCGGTTATGTACCAGTTCTATAGCTCTGCTGAAGAAGCAACACTAGTGGTTCTAAGTTCTTTGTGCTTTCATGAACTAACAAACTTCTCCATGTAAAAGCAGTTCTCCATCAGCTAAGGGTTTTTTAAGTACCTATTTATGAGCACTATTAAATGTTCTATTCCGCAGTATAGTTGTACTTTACATTTCTGATTAGGTTTTTAAAAAATGACAATAACAACTAATTTCGTTAAAAAAAAAATCGACCTACTTTTGACAAACATAAAAACTTGAAAAAAATCAGCTAGAGAGATTTGGAAAAGTAAAGAATAGCTAAAACTAGGAATTTAAACAGGAAAAACACAGGAAATTTCGTATAATTCTCGGCACCGGATGAAGAGAGAGATTGCAGATTCAATTTATCAGGTCTCAGTTACATGGCTTTTATTATGGAAGATAAAGAGGAATTAAAAGTTGAAGGAGGTTTATAAAAAGGTTAACCCAGTTAAATCTACTTTTTACAAATATCTTTTAATTTGACGGACAGTTTATGTAATTTTATGATTGTAGGATGGAATAGCGCTCAGGTTTCCAAATGTAGCTGCTCATGCGAGAGAAGAAGGAGCGAGTGCTGAGAGCACGAAATGCACCAAAAAGTTTTGGAAGTAACCGACAATTTAGGATCTTGTGTTTTAAGAATGGTGTTATCTTAATAAAATTATTCAACCTCCAAAACTGATGAAAAGATGACTATTCTCTGTCGGTAATTTCTGAGACGATAATTAGGTATGCACACAAATTTAAAAAAAATCCTTAAAACAACTATGTGTGACTTAAACTTTTTATAAAATGTATTTTTCTTTCAAATATTTTTCTCTATGAGAACACATCTTTGTTTGGCTCTAGTTAGTTCTACAATGACTTTAAATAGGGAAACCACTTTGGTTTAAAGTAACCCAAATCAAGGGTAACATTGGCCGAAATAAAAAAACAATAATAAAGGGTAAAATTACTTAGAAATAAACTGATCACTATTCAAAAATTAAATTAAGAGATCTCTAGATGTGTAAAACAAGTTTCCACAGCTTGAAAATATGGATAGTTACAAAATTATTGAAAAAACATGAGAAAAGTTCCAAAATCTGGGCCAAAGTAGCCCGCGTTTACAGTAAGTATGATGTTTCTTGGAAATTAAATGATTCTTTAGAAACTTCACAATCATACTATTTTTGCTGCATTATTTCTGCCATCACTCCGTGCATATCATTTCATTGTATTTCTTGTCTGAAATTATGTCGTTGAAAGTAAAAAAGAAAGAAAAACCCCATTCTACGACGGGAAAAAAAGGCTTTTTTTTATATATCCCTAGGAGAGTAATCCAAATAATTCAAAATTTTCTTTTATGAGCAAAACTGTGAAGGTCAAAGGAGTGTTCGTTGGTACCATGTAAAAACTTTGGAAACGCTTCTAAATATTTTGCTCCTCTACGGTGCAGGACATTTTTAAAAGCGTTTTTTAGTATTTTAAAGATGTCTTTCCCCAATTCAAAAAAAAAAAAAAAAACGTTCCAGTAATCACAAACAGTATTCAGATTTTTTTTTTAAATTTTCGTAGGGGAAAGTGTTGTACCTTGGGACGTTTGTACCTTGGTAGACTGCTAATTTCAAAGAATCTATTTATAGCAGCTATGTTTTGTAATCTCTAATTGTAGCATTCACCACTAAATGGTACCATAATAAAAATCAGCGTCGAATGAGTAAATTTAACTGTTTTGTGAGAGAAAGGAATTTCATGACTCCCAAGGTAAATATATTCCTCATTTTTTTCTTAATTTTCTGTCATCGTAGTTATAAAACTAATCAACTGAATTTTATTTTGTAACGAAACAGAAGTACTTTAAATGTTTTGGTTATGAGAAAATAATGATACTTCATCTAAATTGAACACCAGTTTGGTTTTTCTTAACCCACGTGGTGGATTATGGAACAAAGTTATACTCATATGTAGTCTTTTAAACATAAAAAATGTTAGATAATATTTCATAATTCATCATTCATGATTTCTAACATTACCATGAAAAAAATATTTGTTTTTGTTTTTTTGGAACAAAATTGGTTTCTGTATATGGCTGTTTCCTGAATCGTGAAGATTTTCCCATAGTACCACAGGATGTGTTTCAAGGTACGATAGAATGTTGTACCTTGGGACAGCTTGGAATTCTTAATTTAAATGGCTGGCAAAATTTTATTTTCAAACTGTCTGAATTTTAAAACATTTATCGCATAGATATATGTTCGGGTATTTTAAGGTGACTTTTAGATTTTAAATTTGAGTCAAATAATTCACGTTAAAAATTAAAATATGAAAATTGTCCCAACATAAAACACTCTCTCCTTCACTGTAGTTGCCATTTTTATTTAATACTATCCATTCGTTTTTGACCCGTTTTGCTAAATATTGGTAACCAAGATAACTCTCAAAGATTATTAATAAAAAATTCCTAATACGAAAAAAATGCTTGAATGTTTGCTAAATCTTCAATGTGCCCAATTAAGAAAAAGTCAGCTTCGTGCACAAGACAAATGAAAAACAAAGATCACAGTTGTGAATGCGATATGAACAGACGTAGTAATAACAAAGCAATAACTAAAAAAATCTAAATTAACAATATAAATAGCATTTTGGATGATCATATTACACTGTAAAAACGATTCAGAAACGTTCATGGAAAATAATAGGCAGCTGATGTGCCCAATTTCTTCCAGTATCATATCTTACAAAAACCAGGAACGTTTTCTGATAAAAATCAGTAACCTTTCTGAAATATTAAGAAATCTCCCCTATTAAAGCCAGTTGTGAACTATCTAGAAAAATTAAATAGGTTATTTATTCGATTAGAATCTTTCTGATTTACCAAGAAAGCTCCAGAAATATTAGAGCAACCACGGCCAAGCTACGCGAAAATTGCAAGCAAGTTTCTTGCCTGCAATTACTGCCTCGTAAAGCTGTAGCTATCCAGTGACTTATTTGCTCCCATTGGAAGCTTAGTCAATCCAGAAGGGCCATAAACAATCTAAAGCCGATACACTTAATAAACACGCTCCGTCAATATTTAAACTGGTAGCAAAAAATATTTTTCACACCAGTGCAAAGTCTGCATTCGTGCATCTTTTAGGAATTCAGGAAACTTTTTTGCGAAGATACTTGATTTTTTGGGGAAATAGGTGAAAACCTCTGAAATCACGAAACGTTCCACGGAAATAACCAGTAACGTTTCGGAATTTTTTTACAGAGTAATTGTGGGACCATATGAGACTATGAAAAGAATCGTGCATCGAAACTCGTGCCATAGCATGCTAATTTGCTAATATTTTTTGGTAATGTTTGACATGCTGGGAAATACTATCTTTCAACAAGGCTGAACTGAATCCGATAACTTAACAATTTTACTAAGACTAATTGTATGAGAATGAGGAAACGAAAAAGTGGTCAACAACTCACGCTTTCTTCTGGAGTTCAGGTTTAATTCACTGGAATTAGGGTTAATATATTATCAAACTAGCAAATGCTTCGTCCAAAAGTAGAAGCAATTTAACTCGTCATACTTTGATTGACAATTTTCTAGTACTACTAATAATAGAAATTTGTGTAACACTTAAACGTGTAGAATAATACAACCCCCCCCCCGCCAAAAAAAATAAAGTAGCAAGATAATTTTTAATACGCAATTATGCAAAAAAAATATATATATAAATGACATACTGGACAACGTTAATGCAATTGTGTTACTCAATTAATGCTGCTGAATATCTTATAGGATTTCTCGGAAAAATTACTAGTTAATCAACTTGTTCAATTGAAATTGACTTTACTTATCAATAAGAAATGTTGTTCCACCGAAGCCTCCTTAAAATCACAATACCCAAGATCCAGAAGCATTCATAACCCTTCAAATAAATACAAGAATTTTAAGGCATCCTTACTTTCTCATAAAAATTGATTATGTAATTACGTCGTTTCCAAATTTTAAGTTGGCTTTCATTTGAAATGATTATCTTCTACTGCTTGAGGAAATGTTTACTAATGAAGGAAATTTGAAAATGTTCGCGAACATTTTATAATTAACTTATTCTAATTAATAAAATGTATTTCACTTAGTATAACGTTTATTCAATCATATTCCAAGTCACAATCAGCGCTACAGAATACACGCAGAATAAGAAAAATACTGTTACTGATGAAGAACAAAATAAAAAATGTGTTCTCTGCAATTATTGTTGCAGAAATTCTGAAAATTATTACAATGCATTTTAAGTGTAATTAGCAAAATGAATGGCACGTTGTGCAATGTTTAATTAATTAGCTGGTTTTGTAAAAAAGACAAACTTACGTCTGTTTGAATGTTTTTATTAGTTGTAGCTGTTTTAATAGCTCTATGATATCGCATAACAAGTATTTTCCGTGTAATGTGGACTAAACATCATTGTTATGGTTCCTTTTATGGAAGGTACTCTTGATGGGACACGTAAATGGTAATTGATCATTCAGACATTATAATACTAGACTACTAATTTTAGTTACCGTATTAACTATATACATAATGCTATACACAATGTAAAGTGTGTCGCCAATGCGCACATCTCCGGAGTCCGTTGTGATCTGCTCTGTTCTGAGAGGGTGTCTTTTCAATTGACGTCGGAGACTCTGACGTCACTACGATTACGAAAACGGAGTTCGATAAGTTCGAAGCACCATATTCCTCCTTTTTTAATCTTTAGTAGCCCAGTCTATCTGGTGCTTACTCATGTTGGTGCAACGTCGAAGTAGAACAGGTGCAGCTGACAGCTCTCCTGGCATCTTGGTAACTGGCATAGGTCTGGTGGCTGGAGATCCTGGTCGGACATCAGTCGTCTCCGAAGTCATGGACTGGCCTCCCTGGAAATTGCCGTTGTCGTTGTCGGCTGTACCGCTTTCAAGACGTACGTCTCTGGATCTTTCCCTAAAGGAAGGTCAGCATACCCAGTCGATGTCTTCAATGTCTCTCCCGTCACGCAGCTGATCGATGTGACGTCACCAGAGTTGACCATTCACATCTACTGCGTAGTGTAGTTGGCCGTCTTTGCTTTTTACAGTTCCAAATCACCATTTTCTATCGCCTTGACGATAGTTTCTTACTGCAACCTTATCTCCTACATTGAATCCTCTATCCGAAAATTCAAAAGTTCCTTTGCGAACTCTTTCCTCGTCTCTGCTCTTTAGATTGGTCTAACCAGGTCGATCCTTTTACGAATTTCACCTTTCATTATAAGCATTGCATTGCTTCGTAATGTCGTCATGTTGAGGGCCTTCCTATATTGCATAAGGACGGTACTCAGCTTTGGTGTAAGAATTCTAGAATAATTTTTCATAGTTCTCAGATACTGTTTTACTGAAATACATAACTTTTGGCCTGACCGTTACTAAATGGTTTGACCAGTGCTGTGGGTTTGTGTTTTATGCCATTAATTTTCAGAAATGCCCGAAATTCTTGTGACGTAAATTGTTGATCGTTGTCACTCACCGAAATGATCGGCAGTCTATAACGAGCAAAGAAACCTCGTAAGAATTCGACAGTTTTGAACGTAGGGTTACTTCTTATTAGGTATACTTCTAGCCATTTTGAGTGTGCATCAACTATTATTAAAAACATTTGTTCAAATATAGGGTCTGCGAAATCAACATGAATTCTATCCATTGGAGCGTTAGGGTACTCCCAATGGTGTACTTTTACTTTTGGAGGATCAGTCTTGTTGACTGCACAGTTTTTCGCAACTCTTTCAATGCTTTTATCAATTCCCTGCCAGAATACGTATCATCTCGCGATTGCTTTCATTTTAACTACACCTAAGCGTATGTGATGCAGTTCATTTAAAATTATTTCTCAATATAGCTTCGGAATGCATACACATTGCCTATCCATTATGCAACCATCTTGTACATGCTATAGTCCATCTCTCTCCTGTTTATTGCACCTCCATTTTCCAGGATTCTCAATAATAGAATGAGTTCTTCATCCCTTTCCGTTTTTTTGGCTAAATCTTTTGCTGTAACCAGTGGCGTTTCACTTTGCTGCAACTGGAAGATATCAATATAATCATGTATAAGCAATTGTTCCGAATCGGTAGGTAAGCGCGAAAGAAAGTCTGCATTGCCGTGTTCTTTAGTTTGACGATAAATAATGTCAAATTGAAATGATTGCAAAGTCAACGAATGATGCAATTCAGACATGTAGCAACTATAACTGGTAAACCTTTCTTTGAGCAAATTATTGCCAATAGGGGCGTATGATCAGTAATGAGCGTCAACTTGGTATTTTTTTACGCATAGAAAAAATTTCTTCACTGCGCAGACCATAGCTAAGGCTTCTTTGTCAATTTGAGAACACCGTTGTTTGGTTGAAGAACGAGATAGAAAAGCAAGCAGACGTTCTGCACCATCTAGAAATTTATGTGACAATACTGTTCCCAGTCCAACTGGTGACGCATCCATTTCCAATAAAAGTGGAAGTTCCGGTTCATAATGTGCCAAAATTCATTCCGAGCAAATTTCGTTTTTGACCCTTCGAAAAGCTTCTTTACATGTTTATCCATTTCCACGTAACATCTTTCTTCGTTAACTCGTGCAAAGGATAAAACAGTGTAGCTAACTTTTTTGAAAAGCGTGAATAAAAATTTACCAACCTCATAAATGATTTTTCTTCGTGGACATTTTTGGGTTCCGCGGCATTTTTGATTGTTTCAACTTTTTCTGATGTTTGGGACAGTCCTTGAGAGTTTATCTTATACCCTAAAAATATATTTCTCTATAAAAGAATTAACATTTTACTTTGTTAATTTTTAACCCATTAACGCGACATCTTTTAAAAAAATCTTTGAATCTTACTAAATGAGTTTCAACGTCTGGAGTTGCAATTCTAGCATCGTCAGAAATACTTTAAAGCCTGAAAAAAAAACTTTAAATATATTTCTGCCAGATCGCCGCAGCGGCATTTACCCCATACATTAATCTTTTACACAGATGGAGTCCCTTATGTGTATTTATTGTTAATAATTTTTTACTTTTAGGGTGCATTTTTATTTGCAAATATGCCTGAGAGAAAAAAAACTTGGAAAACACCTTGTCACCTGGTGACAAGGTTTTTCCAAGTGATGCGAAAATACATTCCACTCTTGGAAGCGGGTGTTGTTGCACTTCTTATTTAATGTTAAGGAGTAATCTGTAGACAGCCTAACTTAACCATTTGATTCAAAAATCGGTACCGAAATATGTACCTTTTCGATTATGTTACTATATTTCCACGTTCCAAGCGATATATTTCCTCGCGAACCCTGTTATTTTATGCAAAGGGCATGGGCCTTAGGTCTGCAGAGTACAGGACTAGCGTCATGTTTTAGCTCTAATTTGCATTCGTAATTTTTAATTTCTCCCAAATCATCATTAAATAATTCTTTATATTCGTCTAACGATTTAAAAAGACTAAAATTTGTTTCAGCTTTAAAATTTTTTATTGAATTCCAATCTAGTTTAATTTTGTACAACCATTCGCGACCAAAATAATTATCTAAATTTAACTTAACGATTTACAATTTTAATGCGTATGTTACCTCTTAATAGGTAACATTAACCGTTACATAACCCATTAGAATAATTCTATCCCCTTTGTACATTTTAAAAATAAATGTCGTAGGCTGAATTTTCTTATTTGAAAATTTTCGGAAATTCTTCAGCGACATTATTTAAACGGCTCCACCTGTGTTGGCTTCAAAGGTTACCCAAGGCCTTCTATTTGAACTTTTACCATTATTGTTTTCCTTGGTTCGTGTTCAGACAATGTACACTCTTCAGATTGAATGGTGTAAATCGGCACGGAATCAGTTCGGTCATCTTAAGGAAGGAATTCTACATCCACCTGTTTTCGCGAAACAACTTTATTAACTTTATTTGCTTTAGCAGAAAAACATTCTTTCCTAATCGGTCAATTTAGCCGCAAAATTTGCATTTGTAAGTTTTGAACCTAAATTCATCTTTGGAATGATTCGCCCCATTACATGGTGAGCATTTATTTTTGTTTTTATCTTGAGAGTACTTTTTTTTCTGATATTGGCTCTTTTCCCTTCCAGTATTATAGTTATGAATTCCTGTTTGCCTACTCATTAGTTCTTTAGTGAATTTTTGAGATTTTTCCAACGCTAAAGCAATCTGTAAGGTTTCATTCAATTCTAAGTCGTTTTCTACAATCTATCTAATACTGCACGATCACTTAATCCACTTACAAAAACATCGCGAAGTATCATATTTAAGTCATCTTGTTTATACATAGGGAAGACCGGGGTTAGTTGTTACATATTTTTTCAATATTTATTTTACTCTAAACTATTTCAATTATTTACACGCGTAAAACTTTATAATGCATCTAGACCGTTTAACATTCATAATATATTTTTTGAAAAATGATTAAAAGCCACCACTCCAAAATGTTTCAAGTTTTTTGAATAGATGTAGATTGTAACAACTTACCCCACCACGGGGCATGTTGTTACAGTATATGGGGTTAGTTGTTACATGAGATATATTTTAGTAACGAAATGAATTTTACACATTTTCTGGTTTATTCTGTCAAATTTTAAAATTTTTTTAACCACGTTAAAAATCAAAAACTGCTTGGCTTTACAGATGTACTTCATAAATGACTTATTCTAATAAATTGTCGTCATCATTATCATTTTCCGAATTAAAATTTTACAAGCATATAATTTATCAAACTTAGCACATCGGTTAAGTGCCCATTTGTCACAAAAACGACATTGAAGCCCTTTAGTCAGTTTTTTGGATTCTGAGTACGGTTTAGAGCACCCTATGCAAAACCAGTCTTCATCATCCTCATCCGAAGAATGCACTGTTTGGACGCACCTTTTTGCATTTTTTCGCATTTGTGTCTGTTGATTTCTTCTCTGTTAGACACAATTTCCTTTTCACAAATTTTTGTTTCCCAGCTTCGGCTTGCGAAACAGTTTTTTACTGGTGTATCTGTTGAAGTGGCGCTGACCTATGGTTTCCTCTGCCGAACCGTCTTCGCTTCTGCACTGCCTGCAGCGTTGGAGAAAGACCTATATACATTCGAATAATACATCATCTATTATTATTATCATTGTTGTAATTATTATTATTATTTATTCAACCATACATATTAACAATAAATTAAATCATAGAACGAAAGAGATCAGAATTATTATTATTATTACTATCGACATCCATATACAGTATTTTATATGAATTAAATCGTGCAATAAAACAGATCAGAAATACTACTTACCACCACTAGCATTTTACATCTTACTGCAGAATCTCTCTGGTGTCATGAAATTCATCTGCTGCCTTTCGTAATGAACTACCTGCAATTACTTCTTTAGCCACATCCAGGTATGTTTCTTTAGGTGTTTTGTCCCTGTCTGTCTTGTTTTTATATTCCCCCACCATATCACATTTAAAAAGAAAACATAATATTAAATAAAAACTTACATGGGGCAAGTTGTTAATTGTAACAACTAATCCCAACAAAATTGTAAGAACTTGCCCCCATACGACTCCACTTTAGTTCTTGGCACATATTACTGGTATTATATCTTTGTACAAAACTTTTAAATATGTTAGCACTTACCTAAAAATGTAGGCTTTCACGTGGTACAGAAATAAATTCGTTATCTGCAACGGCTTCGTCACAAATAGAAAAATAACAGCGGAAAGAAAAATTACTTCCAGACTCAAAAAACCGTTTTCCTTGAGCACTATCCGTGCTACTGACTGCAAGCCCTCCAGTGATTGTTAGGGAATGCAGATGGGTGAGTGCTATCATCTACTGCAAGGAAAGTCAGTTTCTCCTGGCGGTTAATTTTAAATTCGATTGTAACAACTAACCCCGGTCTGTAGGTGTTAATCAACACTGTCATTACTGTCCAACCACGGATTGCATGGAATTTTCATACGTCCAGATAAGACGAATCTATGTGAATAAGGGGGAAAAGTAAAAATTTGATGCGCGTATTCCGCTCATTTGAATGAGACTCTGCTTCTGCAAAAGCTGACATCAATAAAAAAAAATAATAGATTCGTCCATTTCCGGCTGTAAAACGGATGTGCGTCTTTCCATGCAATCCGTGGTCAGACAGTATTCTCGTTCTGCTTGTGATTTAAAAATATATCACGGCTGAAAGTAATAAATAGCTTCGGATTGAGATGATCTCTAAATATGTACTTGAGCGTTTCGAAATCTTTTTCACAAGAATTATCGGGTAACAAAAGATTTTTCAGTAAATTGTATAATTTAGCTGACAAACTCGATAAAAGCGTTTTCGCCCTTTTTTCTTTCGAAAAATTTTAAATATCAGAGAATTCCTCGAAACGTTCCACAAAAGAATCGAAATTTTCGGACATTTCACCATATTTAAAAAAAACACTTTTGACTCATTTGAGGTGTCCGCTTTAAGCTTGAGAGCTTGTGCCAGGGCTCCATTTTGTTTTATAAGTTCCTGAAACAGGGCATCCATTATTTTTTAGTCCAAAATAAAAATATGTATACATTTCCTACCTTGAGCTGTCTTCGGGTACTTACAATATCCCTTTTGACCCCAGATATTTTATAGCACTCCTGATTTCGTAATGTAGTACACATTACTGTTTTCGTAATACACTCGCTACCACTGTTATGGTTCCTTTTTGAAACCTATACTCGCTGGGACATGTAATTGGTAATCGATCAATCAGATATTATAATTAGACTTTATTATTTTAATTACAACATTGACCATATATATAATACTATATACAATACAAAGTTTGTCGCAACATCTCCGGAGTCTGTCTGACGTCACTACGATTACGATAGCGGAGTTCGATAAGTTCGATACACCACAATGATGGTAATGAGCAAAACGGAGAGCAATCGCAAAGTTTTAAATGTGACAAGTGACCTACTAACAAAACGGAAAAGTCCCAAATAAGGAAATTCGTGTATGAAAATATCGAAAAGCTATCTATTTGAAAAGCATGACTTATAAAATGCGTAAGTGAGTACACGTACCCATTTAATAGTTTTTAAAACGCATCGATTATTTGATGGACTTAAAAGGAAGTAGTGCGGACACTTCACATCAGATTCTTTCTCATTACGACTAGTAATGGATACCGTCACATGTTGATGTACTTGGAAATGAGATTGCTGATGTGCTGGCTCGTCAGGGGAGCCGAGAGATTTCTCCTCATAACGGATGCCTTTCTTTTTCAGAAATTGCAACCTGTGTTAAGCAAAGCATCAGTTCCTCTTGGAGACAGCCCCCTATACATGAATGGTACAAAGCATCCCGCCCTGGTGCTGCTTTACTTCGGGCAAGTAGTAGAGAACATCAAACCGTCCTAGCCCGACTGAGAAGTGGACACACCCGAGCACAGCGACATGTGGCTGGTATTAAGGTTTTTCCCTTGTGCCCAAAATCCAATTTGACTCAGGCTGCTCCCGCCCATATTTTCTCTTGCATCGGCTGTGACCTGAATCAGCTGTATTCCGACCCTTCTGCTGTTTTGGAGGGACTCTGTTCGCAGGGCTTCATGGACTTGGTATAATGTTTCTGTCTGCCAAGTGGGACAAGCAACAGCAGATTCTTCCTTCGGTTTCTTACGAACGTAATCCTGCGTGATCACCTTGACAGTGTATCAACTAGAAATATCACCCTCATTGATAAACTAACTAAATAAAAACATAAAATGTTAACTGGTACCGTCAATTTGCAATTCTAGAGAAATATTGGAAGGAAAAAGATTATTTAACATTTCGCTTTTGCAATTACGAAAAAAAAGTTTACTTTATATCCAAAAAAAATACGCAATTACCCAAGAAAAAAAACACAAAAAAAAAAAAAATGCTTATTCAATAAAGTATTCTCGATACGAGAAATTTATTATACTTAACATAAGCTAACGATAAAAAATTTAATTAAAGGTTAAAGCACAAAATAAACTGTATTTTATGTCAAACTCTTCGTTCGGAGCATTAAAGCTGTCTTCACCTTAATTGACATCGAAAAATTCAGACGCCTTAAGCTATCACATTTCGTTAAAACACGCTTTCCTTCTAATTCTCCGTCTCTATTACCTGACGATTTCAAAGAGCCCAAAATTCCCCTTCTTAAATTCATTAAGTAATTATGCCTTTTGTAAGTTCGAAATTGGCATTTATTCGAAGTGCTTATCTAGAGTCTCATTTAGAAAAGCTTTCTAATCATGAAGTGAGAAAATGTGATTATATTCTCGAATGTTTCTCAACTAATAATGTATAACATCGTATTAAACGAATAGCGGTGGACGCAGCGGATAAGTTAAAGCGAAATTAACTTGGAAAATGTCTGCTGTATATCATTTCATACACATAATAAAATGCATTTTGATTACGTGGAGGGAACTACGTGCTGTTGCAGTAAGTTCTAGTAAAACAGGACAGCCATTTTTTAATGTCTTTAGATGCAACGTAAATATATAAAATTTTGATGATATTTTGATTTAGTTCCCATTACATTTAAGTTAATCAAAAGAAAACAAAAAATTGACGAGCGTGTTTAAACAACGCCTTAGAAAAAATCATAGGGGTAGGTACAGTGAGACAAAGCTTTTTTTTAACGTTTTTTAATTATAGTTTGTAAATGAGGCTATGTACACATGAATCTGAAGCAATTGACCTTGTGGGTACTGGGATATGAAGTTGTTGCTTGTGTTTGCAATCAAATTATCGTTATTTTTCTGATTTCCGGCAAGCAAAGTTTTTTTCTTGATTCTCACATGTATCGATTTATAACATGATCTTTTATTAATTAAAAATCAGTCATTTTACCACTTTCATTGTTATACCTAAGTAGTAAATTTTCATTCAAAACATTTAGGATAGATTGGGAGCAGAGTGAAACAGTCTCACTGTACCTCATCCTGAATTGTAATTCAAAAGGGATGTTTTATTTTTAAATTTAATTTATGACGTAAGAGTTTTCAACTTACTGTTTATTTACTTAACAGGCATTTCTACCTCATCAGGTATGCGAATTAAACCACATAAGACGAAAATAGGGACATTTTCTGACGATTCCATAAGAAATTCATTTGTAACTTGCTTTCTGATTCCAAGTGAAATTTCAGATAAAGAAGATCATAATAATCTGTAAATTATAAATAAAACTGATGCAAAAGAACCTACTTGCAGTAGTGTAGTAATGAGTGCTTTCTTAGGTTCTTAGAGTTTCAGAGGATATCCAAAAACCAAAGAGAGTGTTGGTCACTGGTAAGTGGACTGCATTCATTAAAAATAAAAATAGCTGAGGATGATACTAATTTTACTTTGTTTATTGGTTAAGTTTTACTTGGTTATACATCATTGCGCCACAGTATTACAATTTTTGCCTCGCGTCAAAGATATCGCAGTACAAAATCCCAGTAAAGGAGCGTTGCCGCAGGAGAAGAATAAATAAGTAAATTTACATATGCTCAGCATTGCACATACTCCCGGCGTTGAAATTGATGTACCATTTAAAAAATATTTGCCAATAAAAATATCAGTAAACAACAGACAATTTACACAATTAAAATGAACGCATATAAAAATAATTATAATTAAAAAAATCAAACAAGAAAATACGTACATATAATTAAACACATACTTTTTACAATGGATTCCTTCGATATGATTTGTAATTGTTATAAAGCCTTCGTAAGTAAGAGTCACGTTACCCATTGTATGTTTTAAATGAGATTTAATTGATTTGACAGCAAAATGAGATTTAGGTGGAATCAAGTTTCACTTAGAGCATCTCATTCTTTCAGAAGTCTCATCTGGTTGAGTCACTAACTTGTGCAAACGATCGAGTTTTTTGTGAGCACCGTTATAGGTTTTAGCGTTATTGCTAAATAAACCAGCACATTTTCCAAGACAAGGCATAAATATTTTTAATAATGCAATAAATGAATCGGACGTTAAATCTAACACAATTTCGAAAGGAACAGCACAGGTTGAGAAACATATAAGTATTGCAATACATATTTTTGTAATTCGTTTACAAAAATTGTATTATTTATGAAAATATATTGTGAACAAATATAAAATGAAGGAACAAATGTCATAATAAAAAAACAGTAATAGTAAAAAAGCACAATGCATCTATTGAATTGTCTCTAAGCCTGGAACACCTCTTAGTGTTTAACTTTCCTACATCTGAAAAAAATCTTTCTGAGTTCACGCAGGTCGGTGGCACTGTTAACAATACGCGATACGCCTCCTCTTATTGTCTATAAGTCATTAATCTTTAAATAAATATAACTCGGTCTCTTAAATGTTATTATTGGGAAAATCCTTTTGTATGTGTTTTATTATTTTTTTTTTCTTAAATTTTTAACTAGTTGTAATTTCTTTCCGAGAGACAATACTTTTCCAATATTAACATTTCTTCTTGAGCAGGAGTGGTTTGTGTTTGATTTTCATTACTAGCCGTTTAAGTTGATACTTGTTTTTGATATAGAATGGACTTTGTGAAGACAGTGCCAGTATTTAGAAAGGGAAGGTAGTGTTTAGGTGGCAGGTTCCCTATTTTTCGTCCTAAAATTCGTGGTGTATATTTTGAACAAATCACACTTTCATGTACAATTCTCCGAGCGAGATCTATCCCATGAATTTTCCAAAGTTTTAATCTAAATGCATGCAATTCTGCTTGCGCACCAAGATGGTAAATTCATTTATGTAAAAATAATAAAATAAATCTTGATAACTTGCATGCTTTGCATCAACGGGCAGTTCAAAATTTGATAAGCGACTTCCAACTGTTATGGCATATGAATTTTTATCGAGAAAAGGTAACAACATTTTTATTTTACTTGAGATTTTAACCTGTTTTTCCGAACTTAGCTGCCGAAAGTAATCACTGAGGAACAAATGATGACAGTTTTAATTCACTGGCAATGATCTCATCTGCAGTAAGAGGTCCAACCTTCTTTATTTCATTCTTGCAATTATAAATGAACCTAAGCATATAACTAAATATATTAATTAATTTGCGATAATTGTTACTCAAATTCAGGAAATTTATTAACAAACTATTTTTTGTAACAGTTAAGACAGTCTCAGGAGTGTCTTTTAATTTGCTGAAATAAAAAGATCTATTAATATCGTTCAATTCAAAAGAATGTTTATTTTATTGAGGTTGTTTCAAAATCTATGGTCGTACCCACCACAGCTGATTTGTCAAGAGAACTCTCATCTTGTCCACGGGAAATAATATCCGCTATATAATCTTTGAAAGAAGAATGTTGACACTGGTAATTTTGATCCATATATTGAATTGCTTTCACTTTATTGGAAACGAACGGATACAACTCCTCCGGAGGGGTTTTAATCCAGGCGAGAACAATGGTTGAATCACTATACAAGTAAATATGATCTATTGGCAACTGCAACACAGACACAATCTTGGATGTAAATCGCACTAATAGAAGAGCCGCTGACAACTCCAAACGAGAAATTGTTGAGGTCTTTAGAGGAGCTACCGTGTTGATTTACTGCACAAGAGAGTCATTTTTACGCATACAAACGCATCTATCGAATTCAAGTAGATGACATGTATAAAAGATTGTTTTGAAGCATCAGCGAATCCGTGAAACTGAATAGTAATGGTGTTAGGAATTTTCACCTGATTTATAATTGGAAGTTATTTTAAGAAGCTTAACCACTCTTTAGGGGGATGAGGATCCGACCAGTTGAGTGACAAGAGCAACTGAACGCAAATTTCTACCCTCAAAATGATTGGTTGTATTGGACCCACGGGGTAGAAAATCCCAGCAATCGCAGATAAAACTTCACGTTCCCTATAATATCCTTGAGATTCACAAAACTTTTAAATTTAAAACAATCTGAATTTTAACACCAAAACATTTCCAATGTCTTACCAGTTATTTTTTGAGATTTAAACGAGTATTCCCTGTTAGTATGTATTAAGTCCGGATGGTTAGACGCCAATTTATGGACTTTCATTAATTCCTTCTGCAAAACTTGAATGAGATCTTACTGTAGGAACTTAGCTTGATCCAAATTTTCCGTACCTGATAGAACTTCATCGACATAAAAGTCCCTACGAGTACAGTCGAGCCCGTTTATTGGAATATCGGTTAAAAGAATATCCCGCTTAATGTAACACGCTTTCAATGCACCAAAGCATTGAAATTTGTCATCTTGATCCCGGATAATCAAATATACCGCTCATTCGAATAGTTTTTCGTTGCAAATTGGCTATTCCATTGAGCAGGCTCGACTGTACTTCACATGCATCGGTAAATTAGTATGTTCCTCATCTGTCAAAGCCCTTAGAGTGTGAATGGCAATGAATATCGAACGTTTCTCTGCGACATCTCTGGAGCTTCTTACATTGCGTAATGACCTCCTGTTTTCCCCTATCGGAAGTTTTACTATATATCTCTACTAGAATCATCGCGTTTAGCAGCTTTACTGAAATTACTTATTTCTTCCTATTTAACTCTTCAACTAAAACATTCTGATTATCCCTATTATTTCCAGGAAGGGGCTCAATCTTGAAACACGTAATGAGCAAGTGAACCAAAATGGCCGCTATCTTTGATGGCCTGTAAAATTATTTCGCGCAAGATTCAACATGTCTACCCAAGATATTCTCCCATTACAACAGCTACATACGAAAATTCTAAAAAGAAAATCTGTGGACCTAAAAATTTTTACGTGATTACATTGTGGGAACTGGAATATTAGTCCAGTAATTTTTGGCAAGATAGAGAAGGTAGTCGTTTTTGAATAATGTCCCTTTTTGTTCAAAATTGGTGCTGTGGCCGATTTTGTTACAAAACTCTCCTCACCATTGATACCAGAGATATAAAGATTCGATGTCTCCTTTTTTAGCTCAAGTAATTTAGCAGCTTCATACGAAATACAGTTTACAGAGCTATCACTATCTAAAATTCCTATCAATTTAACTTTCATTCCACGCAAATTAGTAACATATATTAAAACGGTACATAAAGTGTCAGACTTCTGATCCTGAAGCATACTGACGAATGATCTTTCATGCTTAGACGAAGATTCCTCTACCACGGAAAACGAGTTGTTAGCATTTTCATTTGAAAGTGCCATTTTACCTCAATTTTTGTCTTTTTCGTAATGTAGCAATGTATTATGCTTTTGAAAGCGTACTGAGCATTTGAATGTTGATCGGCAAACAGCTTTGTGTTGCCTTAAAGAGTTTCTACAGAATTTATGATACTTTACAAATTCTAAGCACTGTGAAATTACCTAAATTGTTAAACTGGTTACATTTAAATAAAGAATGGTGTCATTTACACAGAATGCAAAGTTTAATTGGAATTAATTTATAAACTCCTTGGTTTTAAAGTAGAATATTGAATCCATTTTACATTTTTGTCTGAAATATTCGTATTTTACTGATCAAGAACAATAGATCTGTTATATATAAATCGTAATAATTCACTAATGACGGAATTTCTTTAGTAGCTTCGTATGCCTTTCTGGTATCTGGTTTAGCTTTTGAAGAACGTTTGTTATTAACGCATTTGAAAGATCATTATATTCTAAATTAAGAACTTTTAAGCCTCTTAAATTCCTTTTTAAATTTATCGGATAAATTTCGCAAAATTTTGTAATTTTCGAAATTTAATTTTTATAATCCCAATGTTTCCTGAATGTGAAGAACCAAAATTATGCGTTTGTTTTCATATCTAGGCTCCAATGCAGTAAACAAGGATTTAAACGTGTCTTCACTAGTTTCTAACATTTTTGCTTCGCCTTGTGAGGCAGCTTTTAAATAGAACAATTTTTGAGTTTCTGCAATGTTTTCATTAGCAGAAGACATAGATTGAAACTGAACCTTAAAGTTAGCAAATTCTTCTATCTTACCACTGAATTTAGGTAACGGGATAGCAGACAATTTAGAAGTCGAATCAAACTTTAATGGATTGATAGCACCAAAGTCATCAGGTTTATACTTATCCGTCCAATCAGTAAACCTCGTAAGGAAATATTTAATGATTTCCTAAAGAGTGCCGAATATAGAATTCAACATCACAAAAATTTCATCACACTTGATTTTTTTACTTTTCATCCAATTTTAATTGTGCAAATGAATTGAATAATTCACATCTACAGAAAGGAAAAAAGACGTTTAATTGGGTTGAGTCCAAAATTTTAAATGTTTTTTTTTCTGAAACAGCATACTTAAAAACACAGGAATGAATCTTTTATAAATAATTTGGCAAAGTTTAATCCAAAATTTTAAACGTTTTTTTTTTTTCTGAAACAGCATACTTAAAAACACAGGAATTAACCTTTTATAAATAATTTGGCAAAGTTTAAAATTCCTAAACAATTATTTCAATTGGCGCGCAGATTGAAATTAATTTTTTACTTTTCTGCACATTGTATCACAAGTGATGAAATGTGATTAACTTATGCCATTAGCGCAAAGCGCAATATTTAACTCACTTCTTTAGTCATATGTAGTGGTAACGATATGGTTGATACCAAGTGTAGAGCGCAATATTCAATTCGCTTCTAAATTGTCATAAACTGGAAACGTGGTAGGCAGCAAATGTAAAATGTCAGCGAGCCAGTAGAGTGCACGATAAGTAAAGTTCATTACTTGTGATGTCACAAAGACCGCGCCTTATTTAAAAAATCGGACAGTTAAAAAAAAATAAATAAATAAAAATTGAACGTTTTGAAGATAAAAAAAAATATATATCTCCATTCTTTTTGCTTCTTTTGTTTATTCCATCAACTTTAGTGATAAAAATAGTACTTTTGACTAATGGCAACACCCCCCCCCCCCCAATTACTTATTTACTTCTATCTTCAGATTTCAAGAAGAAAATAAGAGCTTCAAAAGTATCTCACAGTAATGCGAATTTATAAAAGGAAGCAAAATGAGGTGAGTGTAATTAGTAATTTAATTTATAACCATTCTCTTCGAAATGAAACAACTCATATGAACTTAATTCCGTCAATGTGTGAGGAAACGATTAAAGTGGGTATAATTTACGCTGGATTACGCAGTTGAACATGCTCAATTTTCTCTATTCGAAAGGTGCTTTTATAACTTTATAACAAGAGGACGAGAGCTTATGAGTTCTAATTTTAGAAGTTCCTAATTAAAATACCTTAAACTTTGGTAGCTAACTTGTTGAGTCGTAAATGTTACATGAGTTTAATAACTGCGTGTATCGTTGTGGAGAACTCATAATACAATTTATTTTTTTACGCTTTTTCTTCTCCAAGTGCTTCACGGATTTCTTTTAAATTAATTGTTAATTAAGAAAATAAAAAGCTGTCCTATTTCAGCTTTGTAAGTACGAAATGGAAAGACATTTGAGAGGAATGTACGGTCTCCACATGATCTTATTTATTACGAGAAAGTCGCATATTTAGAATGACACTGTGTGCCAGCATGTAGTTTTGAAAAAAAAAAAAAAATCTTATTTTTAGAGGAACAGTTAAGATTTATTTACCGTTTTTATTACGTTTTTAATGCCCATTAAGTGGTAGAACATTGTCAAAAGTTTATGATGTTAACAACATTCGAGATTCCTGTTTGAGTATTATATTATTAAATATATATGTCAGCTCGTGTTCGGGTGATACATTTTTTTCATTTTCAAAAAGCTGTTGACGGTGTAACGGAAGTAAAATAGTACGAAAAAAATATCATATTCAAAACCGGTAAATGTTATCTTGGCGAAATTCAATGTAGTTTCTAATTATGTTTATGTATTTCCACAGAAAAAAATACATAGTTTTGCGTTAAAAATATACATAAAAAATAAAATTAAATAATTGAAATTAAAAATATATACATATAAATTAATCACAGCCTATTGACACAGCTTTGGCACATTCAGTCAGTTCCAAGTTTTTTACTACAGCAATTTTCTAAATACAAACGCATAATTATAAAACATCAATAAAAAAAATTAATTCAGAATGTATGTTTTTTTTAAATTTCAAACCTACGTTTTACCAAATACATAGGTAAAATTTTAAATGTTTCTTCAATGTGATTATTGTTACTTAAGTAAACTATTGTTTCTTAATAAATGAAATACGTTTCCTTTACTTTGGAACCTTAGCTTTCAAAATCTACCATTTATTTTGTCATTGTTATACAGTAGCGTTAAAATGGTTACTTATTCATACTGCAAGTGTCAAGCACGTGACGCATGCTTATAAAATAAATTTTAAGTAAAAAAGTAATTTAATAAAAATATAAGTGTGTCAGGAGAATCTTTGTATCAAACGTAAAGATTACGAAATATGCTCAACCCTGTTTAATTAAAAATATTAAAAGATGTAACGAAACGTTGGTGAAATTAAAGCGTCTGATTTTCCCGCACGTGATGATCTAATGGCCCTGAAATGCTAGTAACTATGCAATAACATGTCATTACGTAGCACTTAAAAATGAATCAAAGCGGAGACATACCTCGGTCCCTATCTTGCTGTTTCACCGTATTCACCAATGCTGTATTTTTAACGCCTATAAAAACCAGAAATACGTGCACAGAAAATAAAAAAACGAAAAGTTGCATATTCTTTCAACATGTTTACACGTCAAGGCTTTTAAACTGAATTGAAATAATCAAAATTACTAAAATCCCGTATTTACCCATTATTCATTTTCTGAGTGTTCTTAATTAGAAACGTCTTTAGCTTGCTCTACATGGCAGGTGCATTTAGAACAAATGTTAATTTAAAATATTCTAAGGCACTAAATATTACAGATAAAGCATTAAGAGAAAATTCTTGAAGTGACAAAGTGCTTATGTTTGTGTGAAAGTTTAATTCTGTCGGATGATAAATGTTGCTGAAAACCAGCGTGCACATGTACTGACTTTACATACACAATATTTCATTTAAGTAGATTATGGACGAGGTCAGCAGAAATTGAGTGCTTCAGACTTTGAAATAAGTCACATGTTATAACTTGTTGTTGGAAGTAGAATATTCTAGAATACTTCGAATTCTCAAATTAAATCATTTCAGGTTTGTTCGAAATATGTTGATGTTCTTCTTTCAGACCACAAAATTGAAATCATATTAAAGCAATTTACTTTATGATTTTTCATTTCCAAGAGCTCAATTTATTAAATTAAACTAGCAAAAATACCCGACGTTGCCCGGGTCAGTAATAATTGGTAGAAACAATCGCTACTTTCATTCGTTTTCCGTTTTAATTGAAAGAACTCAAAACACACCGCTTTGACGTGATAAAAAATCGAGATTCTTCCTTAACCGTATAAAAGTAAAATAGCAATAAGTATAAAGAACAAAATAGAATTTAGTTAGAAACGAAAGCACGACATTTAATCACATAAAAATTTGAAGAATTTGTAAAATATGAAATTTCACTTGTTTAAAAAGATTTATTAGTTAATATTTTTTTCTTTCTTTTTTTTTTTCTTTGAACATAGTCTAAAACTTTTTCTATGTGGCTATTGAAACACAAACGGTTTTCAAAAATGTAGCCTCCCGTAATCCTACAATAATGTCACACCTCCCAGTAATTGGCAGATCACTAGTGATTGGCACTTCCAACAAAAATGTCCTAAAATAAGATTCATATCCAATCTTTTAAATGTAGAAGGCTATATCTCAACGGAATGTACATTTACTTTAAAGATTATAATTTCAATTCATATTTCTAAATGGTAGCAGTGCATAGGAAAGAGAAATAATTGTGGCTTGTGTCAAATCAGCCGTTTTTGTTGCAAAAACTTTTTCTCTGGCTTAAGGGATTCATGCACATGAATCCATTAAAATCTGACTTAAAACGTGTTTTAAATTTTGGTCACCAAAAGTTTTTTTAGTTGAAAGGTGTCACTTTGAGTGGGTAGAAATAAATTTTTGTCTCTTTTTAGGTTTTTGAAGAAATGATGGATGCCATTTACTGGTGCTTCAGTTTTGCTAGTCCTCAGTAATTGGCACATGTGCTTATAGTTAGTAATGTTTTGTGCAATGTGTCACTAGTTTTATTTCTCATACTTTTGCAGCAAAAATATTATGTGAGTTCTACTATTGATTTGAATTTATCCAGAATCTACTGTTAAATTTTAAAAAAATAACAATAAAAAAATAAATATGTTTAGCCATCACAGTCAGATATTGCGACTGTAGAGAACTGTTCCATTTTTGTAGTCCCTTTGAATCATCGGTTTAATGTTCCTTATTATGGTGTGAAAATAGCTAGGGTCTGGTGGGGTAAAGTGGTCATAAATTCGTAGGTTTTCAACTTTGGTGGATAATAAATACAACAAATTATTTAAACACTTCAACTTTTTTTGTTGTTATTTTACATTGCATTATTAAAGAACACAGTACATTGAAGTTTAGAAAAAAATATATTGATTTAATTAGTTTTATAAAACTTTCTTTTTCCTTTGTGTTTATGACCACTTTACCCCATGGGATGGGGTAAAGTGGTCATAGCATGGGGTAAAGTGGTCATAGTTAAAAATAAATGCAAAACCATATTAAATAACCCTAATATTTGTATATTTCAGTTATGTTTATGGTTACAAGCTTATGCACTAATATATGTGTGTATACACGTATATATACGTGTCGTGCAAATATGAATAAACACGTTCATATATGAATAGATACATGTATACATCATATACAAGCATGCACGTGCCTACTTAAGTATATACGTGTATACACGAGTATATAAGCATGTATACGTGATAACCTAAAGGAGTGTTGACGTATCTACACGAGTATATATGTGTCATGTTTATATACGTGTCACGTATATATACGCGTATAAACGAACGTCATATGCATGTATGCACTTGCATCTCGAGTATACACGTGCATACCTGAGTATATACGTGTATAGTAGATGTATATACGCATATATGTATGCAAGTGTACATGTGGACACATACATAAGTGTACATAAATGTTTTTACGGGTATAACATGAATTAATTCGTGGATGAATCCAGTGCGTGTTTGTACGTGTTTACTCACATATATACATGTATATATGGAAGCACGAGTATATACGTATGTATACGTGTAAACACAATTATATACTTGAAAAGACGTATATATGTACATTTACGTGTATACACCTGTGCGGAGAAAAGTACATATATGTATACACGAGTACATACGCTTATATACATGTATGCCTACAGAGTGAATCCAAGCTCTTGAGCAAAAATCTAAGGGGTGTGAGAGGGGAGGATAAGAAGCAAAGAGTAATAAGGAGCTTATGGTTGCTGACGCGCTACATGCACACAAAGCCAGAAACTGGTGGATGCAAAACAGGTCACAAATTTTTTACACAAAGATGATTTTACTCAAAATTTTAGTTTTTAGGAAATATTTAGAGTACTTGTTAAAAATTACGACCCGTACTAGTTTCACGCATCGCAACAAAGGCGCAGCGACGGATGAAAGTTTTTCAAAAGTCTCGTTATTAAAACAGAGAGTGCTTTGTGATTGCGGCGCATGTATTACAGCTGTAGGCCGCAAATTTCTTCAATCGCTGTGAAACTTTCTTACGACCTAAAATGTTGTGTAAAATTGTCTGAGTGTAACAAATTTGTGACCTGTTTTGCATCCATCAGTCTTTGGCTTTGCGTGCATGTAGCGCGTCAGCATTGTGTTTGTGAACATATGTTCCTTATGATTCTAGCTTCTTATGTTCCCCTCTAACACCTTTTAAAAAATTTCCCAAGAGTTTAAACTCACCCTCTATACTTGTATATCATATGCTTGTATGTAAGTGTTCACTCGAGTACGCACGTGTATATACGTGTCTACCTGAGTATATAAGTGTTCGTATACATTCGAGTAAAAGCAAGTATATACGTGTATAGTCGAATGTATATCTGCATAGATAAAAAATACCTATATCGCAGATACCCATATACATATTTATTGGTGCATGTATGTGAATACGTTTATGTACGCGCCTACACGAGTATATGCGTATGCATACGTATATACTCGTATATTTATTCCCATTTACTGTAAAAACAATACATATTAAGTGGAATTAATATTTAATTTATATCTGCTTTATACCTCACTATTAAGTGACATTAGAAGAACAATATTCGTTAAGCCTAATATTATGACCACTTTACCCCATCTTACTGAAATTGTTCTAAAAAATTATCTAAAATATATTCAGCTAACTGCTAATGAGTAAGCGGTCTTAAGACATGTAGGAAGCTTCCTGTACCGTCAATCTGTTCATAATTCTAACAAACAAAATTTCCCAAAGAAGTTAAAAGAGGTGTTTAGATTTTTAAAATTTTTATATTTACGGAAAATATTTTTTTTTACCAAATAAAATTTTGCGAGTTTTAAAATTTTGTATTCAAAATGTAGTTTCAAACTCCCTGAACCTAAAATAAAATTTTCACATTCATTCGAACATTTATTTCCAAGTTATAGTCGTTTATTTGACGTATGACCACTTTACCCCATTGACCACTTTCCCCCACCAGACCCTATAATTCTTAAAATCAAAACTGCATGCCGACTGATGAAACAGCAATAATCTCAATATTTGTTTTCATGTAACATTCCAAATTTTTTCTTCTCTAAAATATTTTTTCAGCATCAAGATCTGTGATTAACCTCAATTTATGTAAAATTACCTACTTTAAATTAACATTAATTATCTTTCTTATGATGATTAAATTTGTATGTAATCTTAAAGTGAAAAAAAAGTGATTTTCTAGTTCTATTAAAATGTGCCAATCACTGGATCACAAGGTGCCATACACTAGGGTATCAGGTGCCAATTGCTGGTGGTTTTGGTAACTTTTTATACATGAATTTTTATAAAAATATCTATTCATATATTTTTGCTTTTAGTAAACTTAATAGATGCACAAATGTGCATTCTGTGATACAAAAATATTTATAAGTAAATATTTCTTTTTTAAGAAATGAAAACAGAGGTAAGTTTAAGTACAAAATCTTAAAGTGCCAATTACTGGGGTTGTTACCCTACTTGCTTTAGTTATTTCTGGAAACTTGAATTAGTGTGAGTTCTTGGTGCAATATAAAATTTTACGAAATTTACGGTAATCCTTTTGGGATACATTGGATAATGCTTCTCCTCGGTACTTTTTAAAACTATCTGTTACTAATTTTCGTCAAAGATACTGTCGCCAAATACTGAGATATTTTTGGTGACCATAAAATGATGCTAAACATTTTCTTCCGAAATAAGTAGTAAAAATAGGCCAGTGTTTGAAATTGTGCACAAAGACCAAACCAATGCAAACTTTTGTATTGTTTATAGATTTACCTAATTTAGTTAGCGGATTATGTTACATTTTAACAAAAATTTTACAGATTCTTTTAATTGCGATATTTTGGTTACATGGTGAAATCAAAGCCGAAAAACATTATTACGTAGTCTTTGGCTGCAAAAACAGCGCCAGTTAAAAAGATTGCCTTACGTTCTAATTGAATCGTTATGATTAATTATTACTATGTTCTTATTTCTATGAAATTAATATGTGTATTAAGTAACTCTGATTTCCAATTGTATGTTTGATGCATAAATTCGTTTGAAAGTAATAAACTTACACATATTTTGAAAGACTTTTTCTCTCAGAATAAGAAAAAATAGGCTTTTCTGCCTGTATGTAAAGCTCAATTGGTGAAACTCTCTTACGTGATAGAGAAAATGGATGTCATATTTGATATCAGCGCACCCAATAGTATAAAAGTCACTCATTACCGTGCAATCACTTTTTAATGAAACGAATTTTGCAGACCTGTGTAATTTTAGACAATGAACACTTTATATTTTCCATTTGTAGCTAAAATCAAGTGTATTTTTACTTCTTTTCGTTATCGATTATTGGCATTGAGGATAAAAATCCTAAGAAAGCAATAAATTTCAGTTTTGCTCCAGAGTAGCCTTGATTCAAAATTTTCATTATGATTACTTTTGATATTGCTGTTGTAAGGCAACGAATTTTTGCAAAAATGGTTTTATATTCAATCATTTAATTGGGAAATTACATGACATTTACTGTTTTCCATCATAACGTCTTTCAACTAAGTTTCTTAGGAATAGATTATAGCCTAAGTTGCTCCCTGATAATGTAACTATCAATGGTGACTAAATGGTTGAAATCTGTCTAGTAGTTTTGAAGATTACCCCGGACATACTTACACAGAGAAGTACCCATTTATGTATAAAGATACTCAACAAAAAACATTTATTTTTTTTTCTAAAAATTATTTCATTGCACTGAATTAGCTTGAATATTTTAACATAATTATCTTTGTAGTGTGGCTTTGTTTAGTTCTCATAGTGTTAATAGATCAGTATCGTTACAGAACTTAGCAAGATATTTGATTAATTTGTGTTAAATTATGAAAATCGTAAAGTTAATGTAGAAGAATTGCTACGTAAAAGTAGACTATTGTAGTGCCGCACTGAGAGGCTAAGCATGTAGCGAAGTGTTAAAAGATTCATTGTGTATGTACAGGGTGTTCTATTTTAACCTGCAAGAGCTCTATTTTCGCAACCGTTGGACCTAGATGCATACTTCCATTGCAAAAATGTTCAAAATCAGATGCAATGTTAAGAATTGAAAGTTAGAAACAAAAATAAAAAATAGTCAAAAAATACAAAATTTCACTTTTTACACGGACCCTAGGTCCCTAACTTATATCGAATGAAATAATCTCCATCAAAAAATAACTCCAACTCAAAAAGTTTGACATTAGTACGACCAATATTCACCAAGATAAGAAACAGTGTTTTGTGACTAACACCACTTTACACTTACCGTCATTAACACCTTTCGGGTTAAAATATAGCAGTTAACAAGGGTTTAAAATTATATGTGTAGCATAAAATTTGCAATTATTTTTGAATAGCGTTGAAAAATATAAATATTTTGTTTAAGTTTTAGGCAAACAAATGTCCAATTTTTTGTGTTAGCATTATCTTTCAATAGAGATTAGTTTCCTAAATAAACCTTATAGGACATAGGGCCCGTATAAAAAGTTCAATTTTGTATTTTTTGACTCATTTTTATTTTTGTTTCAAACTTTCAATATCGTAACTCTGCATCTGGTTTTGAACACTTTTGGAATTGAAAGTATGCATCTAAGACTAAAATAGAGGTCTTGCAGCTTAGAACGGAGCACCCTGTATAGTAGACATAGACTAAGGTTCCTTGAAAAAATTCTAATGATTCCAAACATAACGTGAATCAGAAAAGTTTGGGAACCTTTAATGAAAAACACTATACGCAATATGAAAAAAAAAATCTACAAATTATTTTTTTCTGGACAAAATATGTAGCACAGGAATCAAACAAAAGTGACACTGAATCTCATATATCCATAGAATAATAATTTAAGATATCTATTCTTATAAGGCATCATGTTTTTTTTTTTCAGTGGGGTCTTTGCATTCGTAAAATATTATATACTGCAGCGTTATTAAAACCAACATTACGTTTCAAAGAACTCTGTACTACACTCATGAAACAAGTAATAATTTTGCTCCTTTGTGTATGGTATATTATAATTTATTAATATTCTCAATTATAATTATTAATAATATATATATATATATATATATATATATATATATATATATATATATATATATATATATATATATATATATATATATATATATATATATATATATATATATATATATATATATATATATTATAATATAATATTATAATATATTTCTGTTTCGTATTTTAGACTAGTGGTATAGTCTTATTATATAGATTTCAAAAGTTTGAATTGAGCAAGATTTGAACAAAATGGGCCCGATCCTTCTTCCTTTTTTATTTCCCAATCAAAACCAACTGAATGCATGGTATATCTTAATTATATGCCTTGTGCTATGGCAGTATAATCAGAAATGCAAGTTTATTAAGAAACTAGTGGTACCCGCACGGCTTTGATCGTAATAGAAAATTAAAAGGTCTTTTGGTTCGCCTGTATATTTACAAATAATGTATGGTGAATTTTCTCGCCAATTGGCTTGCGCCCATGTTACGGTTCCACGTAATGATAATTTCGTAATTTTTCCGCCCATCTTAGGAGAATTCTGTTCATAAAATTGGAATAGAAAAAGAACCACATCGAATTTTCGAAAAATCTCTTCGAGGTGCACACCCCCATGCTACAAACTAACTGTGTACCAGATTTCATGAAAATCGGCCGAACGGTCTAGGCGCTATGCGCGTCACAGAGATCCTGACAGACAGAGACCCGGACAGACAGATATCCTGACAGACAGAAGGACTTTTAGCTTTATTATTAGTAAAGATTTAATATGATTATGCTGTTCTTGTTACCTGTGAGTTTTTTTAGTAGGCGTATCGTTGAGTGAAGCAAAGGTTCTGGATTGTTTTAAAATAAAACAGGTTTTTGTCAGCAGGAGGGGGGGGAGGGGCTTTTGACGTTTCAAGTCGTTTTTTAGCAAGATAGAATTTACAAAAAAAATATATAACGAAGAATTTTTTTTTTCTCGAAGCTTTTTTTAAATTGAGATCCTATTGTTACCAAATGGCTCAATTGGGTTGATTGGAAAATAATACATATTATTTGAGCATCCAGTATTTCAATCTTACACCAAACGGGCTTGAAAACACATTGAAAGCATGTGCGCAATGAATTTCATATCAGGATATGCAAAGTAATACATTTGATAGGGTAGCGCAGAAAACTATTTTCCTACCCTTTTTTTTTTCATTGAACAGAATATTCCCCACATTAATACAGTCTTTCCACGAAAAGTTGACCTTTGGTTTCGCCTTGTTTCAGAATTGTCCATTTTCGTGAAGGGGCGATATGTAGATTAAAGTTGGAACGGAATTATCAAGTGCTTCATTGGTTCTAGAGCTTGAATACGCCACCTTGGACTATAGAAATAAACCAAAGTGGTAAAACATTTCAATTTTGAGCGGTCAATACAGATGTCTTATTGGACAGGTCACATCTTGTGTAAGTGGGTGGGTCTTGGTTTTACTTTCTTCAGCAGCCATTGGTCGTAGATAACGCCTCCCATAACCAATTTTAATTGAAAATTGACAGGAGAAGGGTTGCAATAAAGAATGCAAGGCTTGTCATTTTTACTTTTTCGCCAACTCAATGCAGTTATTGCTGCAACTTAAATCTTTCAGGTCTGAATAATCACACAAAGAAAATATACTAGGAGCACATTTTTTTCATACCGCCAAAAGATTTCTAAATTCTAAAATATGGCACGCGTCCTTTCTTCCTTCTCTACATATTTTAAGGAATGGAATCGTTTTCTCAACTGATTGACAAAAGTTATTCGTTTGCGGTCGAACTATACTTCTTTATTGATTTCCATTTCGCTTAATCGCAAAACCATCACATTATGGTGCTCTTTCTATGCGTAAGAAATTACTATTCATCATTTTTTCGTAAAAATTCTGAAACAGTTTCTATACTGACTTAGAAATAACTTGCATGAAGCTGCTTTGCGATAGCGACATTTCGTCTGGAGACTTTATGAAAACAAAAGGACATTATAACTGTAAGTAACCATAAAATTGACACTGTTAATGTTTATAGTTTGATCTGATGAAATGAAAAAAAACGATAATAAATTCACTCAAAAGTAAGTCCTACAACGTTTTCTTAACCACTGGTGATGGTATGTTTTTAAACTCATCATCAAGAAAATGTTTTACATTTCCTTCAAAATATGCTTTTCAAAGTTTCTAATATCGTTTTTAGGACTAAGAAAATGACGTAAGGTTTTCTTAAGATGCCTACCTTGTGTTTTAATTTATATTTGGGGTGATTTTAGAGAACATATACAGCGCCCTTGTCAGTCCAAAACAATCATATCTGGCACCATTTGTAAAATTTTGAAAATAAAAACCTGTTTGAACACGAATAACCTTGATTAATATTATTAATGTAAAAGTGAGTTTGCTTGTGTCTGATTTTTGATTCCTACGAAATTTTGTTTACACTTTGTCAGGGGTACAGAATAGAATATAGATTGCCTTTCATCCAGAAAAAAAAAAAAAATTCCAAGATTGCATTTCCTATTGTAAGGAAAATCATAAATTTGCGAGTATTTCATCAAAATAATAAGCTATATTTGTTCGATTGTTTCAACAAGGACACATTATTAGATTCGTTGCTTTCGCTAAAATTATTCTTTTTATCAGTATTTTCTTGAAAATAAATTTTGAAGATGTAGATAAAAAAAAGCCGTGCGATGGCACATTAGACTTTAGAGTAACGAACAGCGATTTTCATCGCTATTTTTGAATCTCATTAGAATTTTTCTAATACTTGGACTTAAACTTAAATTTTCAGCTCAAAATCAGAATCATTGGGTGTGGTTAAGTCGCGCAAACTTAACTGTGTTCAAAAGTTGAAATATACTCTGCAGCAAAAAAATAAATAAATAAATAAACATTAATCCAGAAGGAAACGAGTGATCTTTACAAAATTTAACAAGGATGTGACCTACGACAAGATAAGGAAACGTTTAAAAATTCAGAACAAAAGATTTTTTTATTAAGAAGTTATGACACAGTAAAGGTTACAAAACCGTAAACCTCTTCCAGCAGCTATTCAGTACGTAACACGAGGTGATATGGAGTGAAACAGATAAATAGATTACTTATGACCACTGGGACTAAATCGAGATTCATCGGTGAAGATAACATGCCTCATTTCTGTCACAATCCAGCTATTCAAGTGCAGTGAAATTCCTGACGACGAAAATCCAATCTATTGCACTGACGGTAGGTGGCCGGCAGTGGCCGCTATTTTGATGTGCGATCATCGCTCTCATTTCTGTTTCGAGCATGCCTTAACCGACCGCATTTGAGTGATTCATTTTTTTTTTTTACCTACGCTAAGCCACTACCATATCGCTTCGACCGAGGTGGCAGATACGCCGGTAAAACCAACCTGCTTCTCTAAAATCTACTGTACGTCCCTTTGAAAAGTTCAACAATTGTTCGTATACCTCTAAAAGGTCGTTTAAGTCACAATAACATCCTTAAAACCCGACAGTTTCGTTTGAAGTACTCTTTGACACAAGCCACCTTTCAATGGTATTCATCTGCGAATATGCGGGTAGTACGCTTACCCTTTCGTCACTGGCGACGAAATTTAAATCATCTCTTACCAAACTACATTCCTGTTGAGATATTGGTTGCAGCTCTATTTATTCTTAAAGCATGCATTTTTTTTTTTTTGACAAAGTGTATTTTAACCTTTGAAAATTCAGTTTTTGCTGTTTAAACACTCCCAATGATTCTGATTTTGAGCTAAAACTTTGAGTTAAGTTCAAGCATTAGAAAACATTTACTGAGATTCCAAAATATCAGTAAAAAATAGTTGTTTGTTACTCCAACGTCTAAAGCGCTCTCTATCGGCATTTTTTAAACTACATCTTCAAAATTTGTCTTCAAAAAATACTGTTCAAAAGAACAATTTTAGTGAAAACCGCTAACGAATAGACAATTTTTTTCCGTTTTTAAATCATTTGAAATTTTGCACATTAAACTTTAATGGCTCCTATCTTCTTCGGAAAACGTTTACCCTTATTTTTGCCATTATATTGTTAGTCCAGGTGTGTGTACTATCCCTTCTTAAAGTTTTTCTTAAGAGTTCAGAAACACCTTGTATAATTATGTCAACAAAAATAAATATAAAACATTGCATTTTCCTTGATTTTTAACCATATTTCTTGAATGGAAATTAGTGACCGAGCAGTTTTTAGAGAAGTTTTCATTCAATGCAGTTTATGTAAAAATCTTTTTACTTGTTGTTACATCCATTACAGTAGAAGTTTTGAAAAATAATTTACCCTTAAACTTCAAGTGCGAACTAAAAAAAAGCGAATATTCAAGATTATCATGTGTTGCTCTTCAAACAATAGATTTTGAAACTTTTTACTTTTAAAATTCTTAGATCCTTTGGAAGCATCTCAAGACTCTGCAGTAAACAATTTATGGCCAATATTTTTCACTATATATAATCAAGCTTCCACAAATTTTAATTAAATCCGACAACGTCGGCATTAGTGTGGGAGGGAAATGTTGAGCATGTTTCGATTATGTCTTCAAAACTTTAATTACTGAACCTAGCTAAAGTACTTAAGGTTAAAATTCCCCTAGTGACGAAATGCTTCCCAGATACTTTAAGGTCTGAAGGGCAATCTTTATCGAAAGGCATTTGCTGTCATGATGGATAATAAAAAGCAATAATTTCCCTAAGTGATTGTTTATGCGACGTCAGAAATTACTTAAAGTGCTTATTCAATCGAGTACGCAAAGCGAAGCGTTAAAATATTTCTCATTTAGTTTTAAACGTCCAATCATATTAATACAAACGTTTGCATTAACTAGAAAGAAAAAAATACATGGAGTACCAATTTCCAAGCAAATTGTATTTTAAGTTCATAATATATTTAAAAACTTTTGGTCAACATGTATTTATCTGAAAAAAGTTAATTCGTAATCCTTATGAACTATAGGAGATGCCGCTGATAAGATATTCCTATTTGAATTACATACGCATACAGGAGACATTTTCCTTGTCCTAACAAAATTGGATTGTTTTACCTCTTTGTGGTCTACTTAAGAAGGTTGATGCATAGGATCAAGTCCAAACTTTGCACCTGACAATAACTGTCAACTTAGAGAGGCTGTTTAAATTTACAGTTTTACTATTTCTTTTTCCTATCATTGACTGAAACAAAACTAAATAACAATAGTTGTAAAGTTAACTGTCAATTAAAGCAGTGGGGAAGTAAGTGGGCACTTTCAAGTTTTGAGTAAAGCAACTTTAAAGATAACATCCTAAGTAGGCTTTCATTAATTTCATTTTATAAATCATGCTGTACAGCAGAACCTACCAGGGCTACTAGTACTATCTCTTGCCCCAAAACAGAAGAGGGGTTCCCCCACCATTTGTACTGGTTATCTCCAAATTTTTAATTTTGCCACTAACACCCCTTTGCTTTTCACTGCCTCGATAATGTTGATATAACGAATTCATTGTTCAGTTTCAAGGCTGAACTTAAGCAAACATGGAACCGTGATCTTTTGGCTTTTGAAATAAGATATGTTCGAGGATTTATTTCACTTCAGTAACTGATACTTTAATCACTGTGTATTTTATTACGGTTCACTGTGCATAGTCACTTATTTTTATAATCCCTATGCTTTAGTTTGTCTTCTTTATTAATTCAGCTATATGGTAGCACATATTTTTCTTACGAATTTTTGATCCAAAATGATGCATCGACTCTAGTTATCGAGACCTTATTTACACCACAAGAAAACATTTCTGCGCTATCGCTAATTAAAAAAAAAAACTCTTTTTCCATTTCAAATTGTTGGGGGTTTACGCCCTGTTACTAATTAAAAAAGAGTTTATGTCATAAACTAATTATTATTTTTAACGGATTGAAAGGAATGGGACTGTTTCGTTCAGTCAAAAATACTCTTTTAGTCACTGAAATCGATAGAATAAGAAAATAATAATAATAACTTGGAGCCAAAAAAAGATTTGTTTTTTTCCCAGCAGTTATTTTTAAAGAAGGCGTAGTCCTTATGACGTTACAAGTAATGTACTTTGGCGAGGTACTCCATTGCCGCGCTTATTGCGTTTTTAGCATCATTTAATGGCGTTTCATCATTTGTGATGTCATGTGCAGAAGCGTAAACAACTGAATTTCAATATGCACACCGATTGAAACAATTGCTTAAAAATATCAATTTTTGCCGAATGATTTAAAAAATGGTTAAATCATATGTTTTCAACCATGCTCTTTCAGAAAAAATACTGTTAAAATTTCGGAATCAACCCCACAAGACCGAGGGCTATTAACATACATATTTAATACCTTATTATAAAATAATAAACATTTATGATATGTGATTTAATGAAAAATTGTAACATGAGTTACAATGGGCAGTGTTGCAAAAAATGTATGTAGTTGTACAATTTATCTTGTATCTTAACTCTAAAAATTTTAAATTTGAACATTTTGTTATTATTTTCGCCAGCTCAATCAGAAACGAGCTGATGTGTGAATCACATGACTTCCTTTTACACCAATTTAATGTTATTTCCCCATTATTGCAATTTTAATGTGATTCAAGAGTTAAATCTGTAAATATCACCAACAATGGCCACATTGAAACGAGATTTCAAAAAAAAAGTCGCCAAATTTGTCGTCAAGTTGGTGATAAAACTTGGCGACCAAAAGACTGGCGATATATCGCCAAGTGTCCGCCAAATTATAACACCACTTGAATTTGCATCGAAATTGACAATGATTTCCCCCTAAAAGGGGCAAAAGACCCCTTTAGAAACACCAGAATGCAACCAAAAGGGGAAGTGCACAACTAGAACCCACTAGGAATCTACGTACCAAACCAATTTTCTTGCACATACCGTTCTTGAGTTATGCGACATACATACACACATACACATATACGCACATACATACGTACATACAGACGTCACGAGAAAATTCGTTGTAATTAACTCGGGAAACGCCAAAATGGATATTTCGAGCGTCTGTACATTCTTAAGTACATATGTACGTGTGGTCGGGTCGAAAAAAAAACTCAACATTCATTCGGGGGTGAGTAAAATGGAAATTCAAGCCGATTTTTGTGTGAATTTTTTTTCGCGAATACAATACTTCCTTTTTTTGTAAAAGGAAGTAAAAAGGAAAAAAAAGAATTTAGATAACGCTAAGCATGATGAACAAAAACTAGCAAAATAGAATTCTGAATAAATGATAACCGGCATTGATGAAATACGCTGTGCGTAAAGAAGCCACAAAGAAAAAAAAACACAATTTAGTTATCAAAGTCTTATCAAATTCTAAAAAGCAAATAATTCCAACAAAATTTAGTTACATTCTAGGTATTTCAACCTCAGTTGCTATCTACAGTTTTGCTGCAAAAGTAACGATGGTTTCTAAACCACAGATAAACGGATTAATGATTGATTAGGATACATCTCTGGCACACATAATAAAAATTTCATAATTAAATACTTTATCAAATGAAGAAATATTTACTTCCACGATATTTCAAACAAGTCAGTTTGATTAAAAAAAATAATATATATATATATATATATATATATATATATATATATATATATATATATATATATATATATATATATATATATATATATATATATATATATATATATATATATATATATATTTGTGGCGAGGAAACACTGGAAATATCCAACGTTGTTTAGCATAAATAAACATATTACTGAAATATGTTGATGTGTGCTAAAAAGCGTTGGATATTTTCTGTTACTTAAAAGCTCCAGTTGTTAAAATGCTGAAAAACCCCATTATAACACTTATGATTACAATTATTTTCAAATTTAAACAATAGATTATAACACAAATTATTTCTCGTAAATTAATGACAAACATTTTTGAGAACTTTTTATTAACCAGTACAATTATTTCCTCAACCTTGAGGTAAAATGAGCCTTAGAATCGTGTAATATTTTTGAGCACTTAATGCCAAATAAATTTCCAACAAGTTTATTTAGTGAAAATGGAATTGCACTCTAAAAATACCTTTCTTTTTCTTAAACTAAAGTATGAAAGGTTAACAGGAAACTGTTTCGTACATGTTTTACTATCTTCATTTTTTTCTAATTTGAAGGGAAATTCAAACCTATTACTATTTTTAAAACGTCGGTATCCAGCAATTAAATGCACAAAATGTCTCCAATATATGTCAGGGTGAGAAAATAGTCCTTCATTCCCAAAAATAAACATGTTTAGTGCAATAAAACCTAACATCATAATTTTAAGGCAGTTGGTCTTTAATTGCATAAAAAAGGTGTTTTATAGCTTTTATATTTCCTACATCAGATAAGAGTGCATGAATTTTAACAAAACTAAGCTAATTTAGACTGGTTCATGTTACCATCATGCTGCTATGGTTATTGAAGGCGTTTTAATTTATTAAATTTGTAACATATAGGGTATTAACTGACTTAAAAGTGTACAATTCAAAATGTTTTCTTTACAGAACTCGGACAATATTCCGTTCCGCTTTATTCTACTGCACATTATTTTGTTTACAAACAAAGATGATATTTACGTTTTTTTTTTCATACATTTCATTTCATGTTTTGTAACTTCATAAATATATTCTGCATCGTTTCCTTATTCGTTTTGCCAAAATATATATTCTTGGTATCTGATCAATTTTTATCACATATTATTTACTACTTCCTTAAAATGCACTTTTAATTTTGTTTACCAATCAAAATTCTCATTCGTAAGTTTCATATCGCATTTAAATCTTTTCATTTTCAATTTTAACCATTCGTTATTTTTGAATGGTTTGGAAATTAATAAGGGGTTTTAAATTTTTTAAAAGACGAAGCCTTGAATAGAATTTGTGTAAATAAACTATCAAAAGCATTATCAAAACTGATATTTTTACAACTGAACTATAAATTAAACATAATGATCTCTTTTCAAAACAGTGCATACTTTATCGCAGATAAAGCTTATTATTCCTTTCAGACATTTTGGTTTTTAATAAGAAATGGAAAATATTATGAATTTTCAAAATGAAAGTACTATGCGACGCAATTAAACGACTGGAGAAAACAAGTTGGACTAATAATCAAAAGCGTGGCTTTAAAATATTTATCTTAGAAATTTTGGATGAAAAGTGACCTAATGCTATAGTGATAATGCTAATGTTCTCAAAATGCGCTCAAGTACTTTTTTCTGGCGATAAATCAATGAACACGGCAATTTCAAATGAACAGTTTAAAGAAATAATTTCAACAATTCGTTGCAGGCGTTTGCTTATAATGGGTAGCCATTAAAGAAAAGCGATTAAGTCAAAACAGTAATTTAACAAAAGCGAAGAAAGGAATAACTTCCACCTCAATAAGAATTTGAATTAGTTACCACATCCATAATAAATACTAAATTATTTCCTTTAAAAATCACTAACCATTTTCTATCCATCCAGTATTTCCATCTTTAAAGTTAAGCAACTAAAAATTAAGACTTTCATAAATTATTTTGAAAGCTCTTTCACATTTTTGATAAGCACCGAAAATCTATTCTATGATTTTAATGTGAACATATTTTAGGTTTAGTTATGACCTTATATTTAAATCTTTAATCAGTTGCATCTTTAATAAAAATTCCATGTTTTTCTCTCAAAATTTTGTTCCGAAATTGTTAACGTCTTATGAAACATATATGCTTTAGGTGGGTTGAGATATATCAGAGAGGATTTATCAAGATTTTATAAATGTTGATTTTTTTTTTTTTTACTTAATAGACTCTAGAATTTGCGTTTTGCAAAAATCTAGTGTTAGTAAATTAAATACACTACATAACTGCATACGAAATGACATAAACTATTTTAGAAACATATTAAATACGTATAATATTTTTATTTTATTACCAAGCAATGAAAAAAATGTACGCTAGAAATTTTAATCATGTCATTTTAACTGATCTGCAGTTTATATTTGAAAAAAAAAAAAGGAATACGGAAGGAAATGTTGCCTTTTCGTCAATTTATGCATTTATTTACCGAAAAGAGCAGTCGAACAAACTTGTTTTAGTGCATTTTAAAATATAGGTTGTATTTTCAGTGTTATTTAGTTTTATCTATGAATTTTGGCAAATTATGGGAACTGAAGCCCACTATTATAAATTTTAAACTTAAATGTCTTAGACGTTTAAAATGAACGACACTGCAGCACCCTGAAAAAATTTATTTCATGCAACTTTCAAAGAAATGATCGTTTAACCATTACATGCAAAAAGTAAATTTCTTAATATTTAGTACTATTATACAGAAAAATCTATATTTACAACCTTTGCTTCTTTTTATTTTGCCAGCATGTAAATACCCTTTCATCAGAAGATTGTTTAAATTTTATCTAGACGTAAGCTTTTATCATCAAATCCTCGATAGATATAATCCTATCATCCTATTCTTCCTATTTAGAATTTAATTTATATTATTTTTAAGCCTCTTCATTCATTATTTTTTCTTCCTTCAAAGCGAACCATTACGTATACAAATGTATATAGGTTTCTTGTAAAAAAAATGTAAAAAAAAAGTACAAATTGTCATTCAAAGTTTGCTTTATGGATGTCAATTTTTTAATTATTATACTTTAGCACGAAGCAACTTCGATGTTCATTAGGGTCTGGTGGGGGAAAGTGGTCAATGGGGTTAAGTGGTCATACGTCAAATAAATGGCTATAGCTTAGAAATAAATGTTCGAATGAATGTGAAAATTTTATTTTAGAGTAAGGCAGTTAGAAACTACATTTTGAATATGAAATTTTACAACTGGAAAAATTTTATTCAGTAAAAAAAATATTTCGCGTAAAAACGAAAAAAAATAAAGTTAAACACCTATTTTAACATTCTTGGGAAATTTTGTTTGTTAGAATTATTAACAAATTGACTGTACAGGAAGCTTCCTACATGTCTCATGAACTCTTACTCATTAGCAGTTAGCTGAATGTTCTTCCAATTCACTCAGAAAATCTCATAAATCAATAATTCTAAACTTCATTAATTCCAAAACGTATTTAAACAAAGGAAGATATTTTATTGAATATAACATAATACAGTTCTCCGCCGACGTAGGGCGAGAAAAAAACTATTCAACTACCACGTTGTTATTCACAAACTCCACCTGTTCCGTTACAATTCTTCGCTGTTGCCATACATAAAAAGAAATATAAACCGCAGACGATAAACAGAAAAACTATTAAGCCGAACATTGCACGTAAAAGGAAGAAGCCGTAACATACTCCCACCCATCAAGAAACTATTCTTGATGTGTTTGAAGTTTGCACAATTTTATAATTGGCCGTTTAAAACTACCTTTTGCAGTTTTTAAAGTAACAACTCTTACCACACCATCCTTACCTGAATGGGTAGCAATTATTTTACCCAATGGCCAAATAGAAGGAGGAACGTTGTCCTCTCTTATAAGGACTATATCCCCTACAGCAAAATTAATGCCCTTAGTTTTCCATTTTTATTTTTATTTTGGAGTGAACTCAAATAGTCCACACGCCATCTTTTCCAAAATCCAAGTTTCATTTTTTGAACAATATCCCATCTAGAGCGTAGTGACAACTTACTTTCCTGTACATACTCAGGAGGAGAAGAAATTACTTCACCTATCAAGAAATGGGAGGGTGTTAACATGCTCAACTGGCTCAAATCACTATCATCAAGGGTAATGAGAGGACGAGAATTAAGTAAAGCCTCGATTTGAGTCAGAAGAGTGGTTAGTTCTTCAAACGTTAAATTTGTATTCCCGATAACCCGTTTTATATGAAATTTTACTGATTTAACGCCTGCCTCCCATAATCCACCAAAGTGAGGACTTAGTGGCGGTATCATATGCCATTCAATATTCATTTGGGACAAGAAATAACTTATTTTTTCATCTTTATTAATAGAGGACACAAAGTTATATATAGTTAACAACTGTTTTTTAGCCCCGACAAAGGTAGTACCATTATCAGAATGGATGTGCTTTGGAGCTCCTCTTCGAGAACAAAATCTGCGCAAAGCAGCAATAAAAGTTTCAGATGTCATATCACTAACTAACTCTAAATGTAGAGCCTTGGTGGCAAAACAAACAAATAGCGCTATGTAACCTTTAGTAGTTTTGGCACCCCTACCTCTATGCTTCAAAATACTAACTGGGCCAGCATAATCTACCCCACACACTGAAAACGGTTTAGTAAGAGTAACTCTATCTACAGGAAGATTACCCATTATTTGTTTTGAAACAGAATATCTATATCTACAACAAATAACGGAGTTATGAATACATTTTTTACTAATTTTTCTAGCACCTATAATCCAATATTGTTGGCGCAAAATACCTAGTAATAAAGTAGTACTAGCATGAAAATGTAACATATGAAAATGTTTAACTAATAATGAACTAATTTTATGCTGAGCTGGTAAAATAATTGGGTGTTTAGCACTAAAAGGCAGCTGCGAATTTTGCAACCTTCCTCCCACCCTAATCAAGCCATCTTTATCAATAAATGGGCATAAACTTAGCAATAAACTTTTACATGGTAGAGACTTGTCATTCTTGTTGCAATTAATTTCATCGCTAAAGTACGCAGATTGAATATAAGAAATTACCACTTTACCTGCCTGCTTTCTTTCAGATGTAGTCAGTGGCAATGGCTTATCATTGCTCAAAATACCTGGTTTTCGCTTACGATTTCTCATTCTACAATTTGAGATAAACCTAAAACAAAATGCTAATATATCAATAATTTTAGAAAATGAAGAAAATTTCTGAAATAAGTTATCAATGATACTACAATTAACAGAAGTATTGAAACTAAATTTAAAGTTCTTTTTCTCCTTCAAGACAGTTTCTGAATTTTCAGCTCTATGTAGTTGATTAGGCCAGCTTTCTTCAGTTAATTTTAGCCACGAAGGTCCTTCCCACCAAATTGTGCAATCCGGAAAATATTTAGGAGCTAATCCTCTGGACACAATATCTGCCGGATTTTCCATCGTTGGGACGAACGACCAACTTTTAACCGGTACTAAGTCTAAAATTTCAGAAGTTCTGTTAGAAACATAAGGTTTCCAATTACGAGGAGGAGACGACAGCCAGGTTAAAACGACTTGAAAATCTGTCCATGCATGGAATGAGATATCACAGTCTGAAAATATGCTCTTTGTCGAAGAATACAATCTTGCTAGTAACAGAGCACCATTTAATTCAAGTCTGGGAATTGAAACAGACTTCAGTGGAGCAACCTTGCTTTTAGATGTCAAAATAATTACTTCCGACTCCTCATCAGAACGAGGCTGCACTGCATAGATGACAGCAGCATAAGCACATTCTGAGGCGTCACAAAAACCATGAAGAATAATGTTCTTATTAGTTGTTTGAATCCATCTCGGAATGCGAATGTAGCACACTTGCTCAAAGTTCCTTTGAAAAGCTTCCCATTTGGTAGCAAGTTCTTGAGGCAGAGGACTATCCCAGTCCAATTTCAAAAGCCATAACTGCTGATAAAATATTTTGATAGAAATAGTGCATGGTGATAAAAACCCAAGAGGATCAAATAACTTAGCTGATTGCGATAAAAATGTTCGTTTTGTAATATTATCTTCAAATTTGAAATTAACTTTAAAAACAAAGCAGTCGTTTAAGGAGTCCCATGTGAGACCTAAAGCTTTAGAGCACTCATCTGGATGAATCTCTAAATTTTGAACTTCTTTGGGTGAAGTAGGCAAAGAATCAGACAGTACTTGTGGAGAATTAGATCGCCATTTTCTCAAATGAAATCCTCTAGCCTCCAAAACTTCAGAAAGTGTTTTGATTGTTGCAATAGCTTCTTCGTTCGAATTTGAACCTGACATTAAGTCATCAATGTAGAAAGAATTCTTAATTATAGATGATACAGTAGGATCTTCGTTTTCAATGTCTAAACCAATTTGATGCAACACTCGCGCCGCTAAAAATGGTGCTGCCGAAGTACCATAGGTAAGAGTACATAATCGAAATTCACTAATTGGAGAACTCTCCGATTCCCTCCAAACAATTCTCTGTAGATCTTGATCCGCAAAATCAACAAGAATTTGCCGATACATCTGTTGAATATCTGCTGAAAATGCTATTCTATTCATACGAAACCTCATGAGAATAGAAAATAAAGCTGGTTGCACTGTTTGACCAACAGCCAAGATAGAATTCAAGGAATGTGAATCAGGTGGCTTACATGAACCATCGAAAACAACTCTGAGTTTTGTAGAAACACTATCATTCTTGATAACAGCATGATGAGGAAGAAAGTATGTATCAGAGTTTATAAAGTCAGAGCTTGTTTCAGCACGTGTCATGTGTCTCAATTTTTCATAGTCAATCATAAAACTTTTATATTCATCTTCAAACTTTTTATCAGTTTTGAATTTTCTGTTCCATTGCAAATAATCTCGATACAGCTAGTTTCTTAGAGTTTCTTAACAATGATTTATCTTTGTAAATTGGCAACTTGACAACAAATCGACCCTGATAATTTATTTTAAAGGTAGTCTGGAAATGAGTTTCACAAAATTCCTCTTCTTCGGATAGCAGTCTCTTTTTCACGGGTAATTCTTCAGTTTGCCAAAATTTCTGAAGAATTGCATCTATATTTGTGTTTTCTTCGACATTAATAAAATGCGAATGAGCAATGGGAGACGAAATGTCACTGCGAAGAATTCTTCCAGCAATGACCCATCCAAACATCGTATTTTGGGCAATGGGTTCATTCTTCGAACCAACAATTTTACCATTTCGCATTATCGTGAAAAAACAGTCGGAACCCAAAATAATGTCAATTGGTCGCGGACGCATGAATTCTTTGTCCGCAAGATTACTGATAGCTTTAATATAACCTAAGTCCTTTAAATCCAAAAATTCAGATGGTAACTGAGCAGTTAATTTATTCAAAATATATGCTTTAACTTCGATGCGCTCATTAGAAAATTTCGACCCAATGTCAAGCATTACGGAGCCTCGAGTTTGACCTGCGGACACTTCAGCGATCCCAGTCAAAGAAATTCTATCATTTTTTCTTCTTAATCGTAACACATTCATTAAATTCTCACTGATGAATGAGCACTCAGATCCTGAATCCAGCAAAGCCCTGAAAGTGTAAGATTTTCCAGAACTATCTTGAACTACAACTTGAGCAGTAGGAAGAAAAGAAACACTTCTAGTATTGTTTACAGAAGTACTGGAAATAACACCCCGATTTACGTTGTTAGAGTCAAGTTCACAATCAGGTGAAAAACTCTCTCGTGGATTGTCATTTTCTTCTACGGTAGTTTGAAATATTTTTTTCCCAACTAAATATTCAGAAACACTAGCAGTATTCCCCTTAATATTTTCATGCAATAATGTTTTGTGCTTTGCTTGACACAGCATACACTTTAAATGTGAATTCGGACAGTCTTTTACCCTGTGCAAATTTAAGCACAAATAACACAATTGGTTTCGTTTTACAAAATTCTTTCTCCCACTAAAATCCATGCTTTTAAATTTCACGCATTTAAACAAGGGATGCACTCCATGACACTTAATGCAATTTTTAGTAATTCTGACATCTGAGCGATTTTTTATTCCAACATTATTTTTCATTGGTTCTACTTTTTTTAACTCGTTGTTCATTATTAACTCAAGAGACGAACATCTTGTTTTCAAGAAATCAAAAAATGATTTCAAAGAAGGAAAGTCTACGTCAGCAGTCTCAGAAGACCAAAGCCTTCTACTTTCTGTATCAAGTTTTTGCAGCATTAAATAAATTAACCAAGGATCTCTACTTGATGCTTCCTCACCAAGAGCTTTCAATCCTCTAATAATTTCATCACTTGTATCCATAAAGTTCTTTAAATTTGTATCATTCGCCTGTGAAATACCTTTCTGTTCTAAAAATGTTCCTATCAAAGACTGTACAATTTTCTTCTTTTTATCATACCTATCCAATAGCTTTTCCCATGCTTCCAAATATGAAGCGTTAGATAAGGGAATAATGCTTAATTAAAGACGCTGGCTCATCGGTGAGCAACCCTTTCAAATATAGAAACTTTTGTACATTAGATAATGAATCTTGATTATGAACTGTTACAAGATAAAGATCTTTAAAATTTATCCAATCATTAAAATTGCCAGAGAAAGGCGTAATATTTAGCTTTGGCAATCGGAAATTACTTAAATTTGTCTCCGCATTTTGCATTACAGTAGAACCACCACCATTAATTTGTACTTCTCTTCAGGGGTCGATCCAGCGCGAAATTGGGGCCGCTTTGCGGCCCCTTCACAAAATTCCGCATGGCAAAAGCGGCCCCTTTCACAAAATTCCCCATCGCAAAAGCGGCCCCATTCACAAAATTCCGCGTCGTAAAAGCAGCCCCTTCACAAAAATTTATAAAAAGGCAGCCTTTTCACAATATTTTTTAACCGCAAATGTGTACGCATCTACGCGAAAGCCTACCCCTCTTCCACCTTCCCCCATCTTATCTTTCTGCCTGCTGAGTGAGGTGTCAGAGGGGGGGGGGGCACGAGAGAGGGACGCTTGTGATTGATTGGTGGCTAGCGAAAATCCAAGAAAAACAATGAGCATGTGATAAAGAATTGATTCCATGATTTTCTGCTGTTCCACGAGTGCGAATTGAAGACCGACTCATTTCACGCCACGGCAAATTAATCGCCTATATTCTGTTGGTTTGATTTGCTTCAATGACCAAATACTTCTGAATTAAATATTCCTTTGAATCATTGTAACTTTCAATTGTGTCTTAGTTGCACGCATCCTTCCTTTATCCATATTATTTTGTCAAATTATGCACTTTTAATTCTCAAAAGTAGTTGCAAATTGAAACCTTGCCAGTTGCAGATCTTTTAGTTTTTTTTCCTCTTTCTTTTTCTTTTTTTAAAAATATTCACCTGTTTTTTCAATTTGTTCCTATTTTCTTCAGTTTATTTTGAAAAAGTTTAAGGTTCATAGTTATGGGGTTATCTTACAGAACGGACGAGCAAAATTTCTGAAAATTATTCCCGAACGAAGGTTAAAAAGAACACTCGAAAATCTTATATTTTCCCTTTTTAATCAATTGCATAGAAATTCGCATTGAATACTGGCGCATGCTGATGCAAATCGTATTGTATGGCAATTAATTAAATCCTGTTAGAGTAAGAGTGACTACGCGGGAAACGCCGAACAACCGATTGGCGAAATTCCCTGTAGTTTGTAGTTGATACTGTCCGTTCTCGAAAGCTCACTTGACACGATTGCATTTAATGAAAAAAAAAAAAAAACAGTAAAATCTGTGACCTACTTCCCCCAATTAATTCTAATTTGAATTCCGAAACTTTGAATTCAAATTATGTTTTTCACGAGTTGCGACAAGACCCTACTGATTAGTTATTGTTTCTAGAAATGGCTCCCCCCACAAGCATGTCCCTCCTCCTGGGTTATTACGTGAGTATAGTTGTGTGTGTAGGCTTACGTGTGTGCACGTAGGCGTGTGTATGTGTGTAAAGGCGTGAGCACGTAGGGGAGTGTATATGACCATGGGTGTGTAGGACATGGAAGCCACCGCCCAGCAAAAGTGGATTCCGGTGGACAGTGCTCAGGACCAGCCGAGCCGCAGCCGGTGGACGGTGGTGCTGCAGCCCTGGTCCAAACTGAAACGAGCTGATGTGTGCATCACATGACTTCCTTTTACTCCAATTTAATGTCATTTCCCCATTATTCGCTATTTTAATGTGATTCAATATTTATTCTCTAAATATCACCAACAATGGCCAAATTGAAACCAAAAAAAAAAAAAAAGAAAAAACTCCGCCAAATTTGTCGCCAAGTTGGCGACAAAACTTGGCGACCAAAAGACTGGCGATATATCGCCAAGTGTCCGACAAATTATAACGCCACTTGAGTTTACATCGAAATTAACAATGATTTCCCCCCAAAAAGGTGCAAAAGACCCCCTTAGGAACATCCGAAAGCAACCAAAAGGGGAGGTGCACAACTAGACCCCACTACGAGTCTATGTACCAAATTTCAACTTTCTAGGACATACCATTTTTGAGTTATGCGAGATACATACGCACATACGCACATACGCACATACATACAGACGTCACGAGAAAAGTCGTTGTAATTACCTCGGTGATGGTCAAAATGGATATTTCGCGTGTCTATACATTCTTAGGCACTTTTCCGCATGTGGTCGAATCGAAAAAAAAAACTCAACATTCATTTGGGGGTGAGCAAAATGGAAATTATGGGCGATTTTTGAGTGAAAATTTTTTCGCGAATACAATACTTCCTTTTTTGTAAAAGGAAGTAAAAAGAACCGTAACGTCAAGGACAGTCAAATGAAAGCAATGAGCAATCGTGATTGCTCAAAAAGGTGTGATTATTAGGCCAGGGGTACCCACTTTTTCTCATATTCTTTAGTTTAAAGCAGCGTTTCTTGATCTTTTTTTGAATCTCGGACCGGTAGAACTTCGTCAAAAAATTTCACGGACCGGTAGAATTTTTTTTTTTTTTTCACTAAAATAAACTAATCTATTTTGTCCTTTTTTTTTAAACAAATGCCAGAAAGAAAACCTTTCTACTTAAAATAAACTTACAAAAGTTGATTGTAAGATTTTTTTTAAATATTATATAATTATATTAATAAATTATATAATTATATTATAAATAAAATATTAATTAATAAATTTTCATAAGCGAATAAATCTTGTAGAGAAACCACAAAACGTATGCAAAGTGATGGATATATTATTGCATAAAATATCGTATAAAATTAGGGATAAAATTAAAATAAGGAAATTTTATTTTATTGGAAACGGGTATAATTCTTCGAAGACCGGTCAAATTTTCTCGCGGACCGGTGCCTGCGGAGAATTGCTGGTTTAAAATGCATTATTCATTTTTTCTTTCCTGCTATTTTTCTTGTAGACTGTACGCGTAAGAGCAAAAGATAACTTCCAAAGTCACGCTAGTTTGAGTGTACAGTAAACCAAAAGAATAACGGTATTATTTTTTTGTAGTTTAATTCCTAGATTCCTTTTATTGATAAAATACAATGCCAGCTGAAAAATATCGTCGGTCATTCTATTTAATCTTGCTGTCTTCTTAAAATAAATATGAAACTTCCAGATGAGCAATTTCGCAATTTTTTAACGCATGTCCGCTAATGGTGAGCAACGGGAACAGCGCGCAAAAGAAGTTTTATCGAGTGGGATTTTATTAAAAAGTGGCGGGAATCGCGTAATCTGCAGACGATAAATTAAAAAAATGTGGTAATTGTATATTATTCCAGTTCGTTTTCTTTTGTAACAGATCGTCTGCGATCCAGGAGCGCAGACGATATTTTTCGTAGTTAGCTTGTTCGCGTGTTTAAGAGGACATTTTTTAGGCGCATCAAAGAATAAATTGATATTCTATTCGATTATAATTTGTGTGGGAGCGGATAATGGAGCGCTGGAGATAGCAGCCGCAATAATCTCAGTTTGGAGAGATTGCTTGTTCGTTGAAAATTATTCTTCAAGAAATTAAAATATGAAACGAGGACGTCCTGCAACGGGAGGTACCTCTCGAAATTGTGCGTATTATGTTAAAAAATTTCGCTCTTCGAACGTTCGGTCCCAAAATATTGTGAATTTCTTCAAGTCAGCAATTAACAACCCCAATAAAATCGCTACCACCACTTCATCATGCAGTAACAGTAACGCAAATGTTCCCGTTTTGGAGGGCTCGGGAAATGCGGTAAAAGATAGTACATCAAATGACAGTGAGGCAGTTCGCGAAAGTATAACGATTTTTGAGCAGAAAATACTGGAAGTGAATCTGGAGCAACTTCAACTGATGATGATATTGAGATTGAGCCATCAAATAATGATTCAAGCATTGTATTTGAGAGTACAAATGGAAATAAGAAGCATGCAATAAATAAAAAGTACATTGCAAATTATGAAAAGGTGTATAGCTGGCTTTACTATAGTTATTCAGCTAAGGGTTTTTTGTGCAAAATATGTTCATCTTTCATGAATGTTAGTGATTTGAACAAACCTTGAGTAAATATTGGAGTTGATATCAAGAAAAGCTGTCACCCTATAAAGTTTTAAAAAAAACATGATTGCAGCAAAAATCACAGAGAGGCTGTCAATATACAAAAATCTAGTGCAAAAGAAGGAATTCTCAAAAAAATCTGAAAGTGAAGAGATTGGAAATGAAGCAAAAAAAAAAAACACACACACAAAATTGATTGGTAAGTTTATTCAAATTTTGTACTTATGATCATGAAGCAATGGGCCATTTTTGAGAATTTTGAATCTCTAGTTAGAGTTTTTGGGGGTACATTCAGATGACAATGAAATGAAAAAACATTTGCTAACTTGTGGTAAGAATGCCACGTATTTATCCCACATTTCAGTTCAAAACATTTATCTTTGAAAATACCAAAATTCCGTTGTTTTCAGGAAAATCCTAAATTTTACTTTGATTACGCAATATATATTTAGTATTAATTTGTGTTGAGTTTCGAAATCCAATTCTAAAATAACTTTACTAAAAATAAAATTCTTTTATATGCTGTTTTTATATTTTTATTTCTTTCGAAGATCTTGATTTCCTTACATGCGCCACGGTAAATGAATTTTTCGCATTTTTGATGTTGACTGTACCTTGTTAAATGGAAAACAAATAAAATTTCTTTATATATTTATTAACATCATTAAATTGCAAAGTTTTAAACGAAATACCTACTCCGTAAGAACGTCAAATGTCAAAAAATTAAACGCTGAATGCTGGTGCAGTATTATTTTGAGTTTTAATTACTTTTAAGTTTTTCAAACGCATACATTCTTCTGTGTTAAGAAATATGTGATATCTTTGAGTCTGTTCATATTGTATTTATTGGGAGTTATCATTACGTTCAGCAGCATGTGCAATTTTCATTGATCTAAAAGTATTTGAGAGGGGCAAACAGTAAGACTTTCACCTTAAGAAAGTGTGCCTTGCATATGTATATTTGTAAAAAAACAATAAATGTAATGTGTGTCAAATTACGAATAAAATGTTAAGGGTCTTACTTCCCCCCTCCCCCAGCGCATTTTCTCTTACACAGCTTTCAGGTATTCTTCGAGAACTTGCAATCACCCCTGAAACCTGTCTAATGCTTTTCTATAACGATACGACAGCTAAAAATGCTTTTATATAATCTTTTCCAAGAAAAAAATCACAAGAAGTTCTTTTTTTACAAAAATAAAGAAAATTCACAAAAATATTTTGCTTTTTCACAAAAATAAAGAACATTCACAAAAAAAATATTTTGCTTTTTCACAAAATGGGGACCCAAAAAATAAAACCTGGATCGACCCCTGCTCTTATCTGAGACGGAACATGAAAGCTTTCGATTTTATTTTGATACTGAGTTTTTAATCTAAAATAATTTTCCTCAAATTCTGCTATTTCAGAATCTTTATCATCTAATAATACATCAAGTTTTTCAAATTCCGTAAATAAAGTATCTAACCTTTGAATACGTATCAAAACTTCATTTTTCGTATTTATATCATTAAATGTATTCTCAAGTCTTGTTACAGAAGCTTTAATTCTTCCTCTAGAAGCTATTATTTGAGTTCTATCTGCCCCTTCCATAATACTAAATCGAAAGTAATCGAATTAAAGTCCAAATTCTTAATTCAAATAAATTTATACATCTCGCATAAACCAATATCAAATCAGCATCAGTTCCAAAAAAATTAAGTGTAATCCTCAATAAGAACTCATCAAAATATTAACCGTAAAATATTCTACAAATCAAATTAATACTTCAATAATATTTTCATGAAACATCGGAAAATGATCTCATGCAATAAATACAAGTAAATAAAATATCAGCTGTAAATCTTCTCAAGACGTCCAATTATCTTCTTAACAGATTTTATAAATAGAATAAAGAATTTTAGAATAAAGCACTTATCTTAGTATAAAGCACTTATCTCACCGGGTGCCTCCAATATTTTATGTTCTTCCAATTCACTCAGAAAATCTCATAAATCAATAATTCTAAACTTCATTAATTCCAAAACGTATTTAAACAAAGGAAGATATTTTATTGAATATAACGTAATACAGTTCTCCGCCGACGTAGGGCGAGAAAAAAAACTATTCAACTACCACGTTGTTATTCACAAACTCCCACCTGTTCCGTTACAATTCTTCGCTGTTGCCATACATAAAAGAAATATAAACCGCAGACGATAAACAGAAAAAACTATTAAGCCGAACATTGTACGTAAAAGGAAGAAGCCGTAACAGCTTGATTG